>NW_027507788.1:10892738-10917738 GCF_037356315.1 Lithobates pipiens | reverse complement strand
CTCCTCCCGGCGGCCAGCGTAGCTTCTACTTTTGGGAATCTTCCTGATTGGCCAGAAAGGAGAATTAGTGTGACACTAGAGACTATTCGATCACTAGTGTTACACAACTCGGTGGACCCAGAGCGCAGTGCTCTGTGCCCCAAGTCCACCCTATTTTGAAGCCTATTAGAGCCTCAGGCTCTAATCACATGCTTAAACCCCCCCCCATTGGAATCCATGCATCTGGCACCCTGCATGTAGATTAGGGGGCTGGACGCATGGATAGAGGGCGGCGCCCGTACACCCCTAATGGGCTTTGGTGAGGTCCCTGTTAAAATACATACCTTACCCTAAAAAGTTACATAGTTACACAGTAGGTGAGGTTGAAAAAAGACACAAGTCTATCAAGTCCAACCTATGAAGGATAATGGTCATGGACCCACACCTAAAGGTCCCCCCCTTAAAATCCATAGCAGACCCTCATCTAGGATAAAGGTCTGGAATGGATGTGGAGGGGAATCTCCCATCTGGTTTGCTTACAAACTGAACAAAGCAACCAGAAAATGTCATTTAGCAGCCAGAAATTAAAATTTTTTAGCAGCCAGAAATTAAAAACTTTTTTTTATTTTTCTTATGCATACATCATACCGATGTGCCATTTTATAGGCAGGTTTAACCGGTTCCTGACCAGCGCACGACGATGTACGTCGACAGAATGGCACGGGCAGGCATATTGTCGTACAGGTACGTCCAATCTTCAATGCCGCCCTGCGATCGGGAGCGCGCCGGCGGCGGCTCGCTCCCGTGCTGGTCGGGACCACCGTGAGTCCGGTCGCGGGACCCGCGGTCTCGATCGCCGTGGGCATCCCCGCGATCGTCTCACGGGATGGCTGAATGGAGGAAATGCCGTGTAAACAGCATTTCTCCATTCTGCCTAGCAACTAGTGACGCTGATCTCTGCTCCATGTGATTGGAGCAGAGATCAGTGTTCACTAAATGAAAGCCCAACCCCCCCCCACAGTTAGTAACACACCCCTAGGAACACTTAACCCCTACACTGCCACCCACTGGTTAACCCCTTCACTGCCAGTGTCATTAACACAGGAATCACTGCATTTGTATAGCACTGATTACTGTATAAATGACAATGGTCCCAAAAATGTGTCAAAAATGTCCGATGGGTCCCCCACAATGTCGCAGTCACAATAAAAATCGCAGATCGCCGCCATTACTAGTGAAAAAAAAAATTATAAAAAATTATTAATAAAAATGCTATAAAACTATCCCTATTTTGTAAACGCTATAACTTTTGCGCAAACCAATCAATAATCGCTTATTGCGATTTTTTTGCCAAAAATATGTAGAAGAATACGTATCGGCCTAAACTGAGGGAAAAAATGTTTTTATATATATTTTTGGGGGATATTTATTATAACAAAAAGTTTAAAAAAATGCGTTTTTTTCAAAATTGTCGCTCTATTTTTGTTTATAGCGCAAAAAATAAAAACCGCAGGGGTGATCAAATACCACCAAAAGAAAGCTCTATTTGTGGGGAAAAAAGGACGTCAATTTTGTTTGGGAGCCATGTCACACGACCGCGCAAAAAGAACTGTTCCCTGCCGAACGATATTTCTAAATGTTTTTTTTTTTTTTCTACTTGGTACGTGTTCACCCTGCAGTGTCCAGATGGACTTTTGTCTGATTTGGGGGGATCCCTGTGTCATTAAAAAAAAAAAAAAGCCAAATGGGAAATGTTATTTCATTTTTTCTTTATAAATTTTATTACATCATACAGGTGTGCCACTTCATAATCAGGTTTAAGTCATCCTCTAAACATGTTATTTATTTGGGCATTTTTAACATTGCCCTTTAAGCCCTGATAAAAGAACTGCTACTCTTTCCAGGACAGTGCCCAACACCCCAAGCCCTTTTTTTTTTTAAAACAAACAAAAAACAAGCTGGCAAGGAAATGTCATTTAGTGCCATTTTTTTTATTTTTATTTTTTATAATTGTCATTTATTTCTGTATTCCATCATACAGTTGCACCACTTCCCATATAGGTTTAGGGCATCCCCTCAACATAGTAATTAAAAGAATTGGGCCGATTTGACATTCTAATAAAATAACTGCTCCCAGCATTGGTACATGTCCCCCCAGGGCAGTGCCCGACTCCCCATGCCCTTTGTTTGGTTTCTGGGGTCCCTGTACCATTTTTTACATAAAAAAAAAACAAGCAGGCTGGGAAATTTCATTTAGTGACATTTTTTTCTTTATAATTATCATTTTTTTGTACTACATCATAATTTTTTTTTTCTTTATAATTGTCATTTTTGTTGTACTACATCATAAAGGTGTGTCACTTTATAACAGGGCATCACCTGTTATTTAAGGGAATTTTGAATTTTTAATACTGCCCTTTAAGCCCTGAAAAAAGGAACTGCTCCCTGTATTGGTATATTTCCTCCCAGGGCAGTGCCCAAATCCCCATGCCTTTTGTTTGATTTGTAGGGTACCCATGCCATTTTATTTATTTATTTTTACGAAAAAAAACATGCCGAGAGGGAAATGTCATTTAACGACAAATTGATTTTTTTTTCTTTGTAAAAATCCTGCTGTAGTTCATGGTGCAGATGTGCCATTTTACAGGAAGGTTTAGGGCATCCCCCAAGTATGGTATTTAATGTAATTGGGCATTTTTAATGTTACCCTATAAGCCTTATTTAATAGGCTGCTCCTCCACTGAACTATTTTTTTCTTTTTATTTGGTACATGCACCCCAAGGCAGCAGTTAGCTCCCCATGTCCTTTGTTTGATTTGTGGGGTCCCTGTGCAATTTTTTCTACATAAAAAAAAAAACAAGGCGGCAGGGAAATGTCACTTAGTGGCCATTTTTTTTCTTTATTAATGTCATTTTTTGCTGTATTACATCATACAGGTACACCACAGGTTTAGATCATCTTCTAAGCATGTTATTTATTTAGGCATTTTTAACATTGCCCTTTAAGCCCTGAAAAAAAGAGCTGCTACCGCTACCTGACAGTGTCCAGCTTCCCATGTCGTTTTATTTATGGGGTCTTTGTATAATTTTTTATGTAAAGAAAAAAAAAATAATAATAATAACAAGCTGGCAGGGAAATGTCATTTAGTGTCTTTTTTTAAATTTGTTTTATTTTATTTTTTTACTGTTGTAATTTTTTTGCTGTATTACATCATACAGGTACACCACTTCAAAGGCAGGTTTAGGTCATCTTCTAAGCATGTTATTTATTTGGGCATTTTTAACATTGCCCTTTAAGCCCTGATAAAAATAACTGCTACCGCTACCTGACAGTGCCCAGCTTCCCATGTCATCTGATTTATGGGGTCTCTGTGTCATTTTTTATGTAAAGAAAAAAAATAATAATAATAAGCTGGCAGGGAAATGTCATTTAGTGCCTTTTTTTTTTTAAATTAGTTTTATTTATTTTTTTACCATTGTCATTTTTTTTCTGTATTACATCATACAGGTGCAACACTTCACATAAAGAAAAAAAACAAGCTGACAGGGAAATGTAATTTAGTGGCCATTTTTTTTTCTTTATTAATATCATTTTTTGCTGTATTACATCATACAGGTATACAACTTCAAAGGCAGGTTTAGGTCATCTTCTGAGCATGTTATTTATTTGGGCATTTTTAACATTGCCCTTTAAGCCCTAATAAAAATAACTGCTACCGCTACCTGACAGTGTCCAGCTTCCCATGTCGTTTGATTTATGGGGTCTCTGTGTCATTTTTTAGGTAAAGAAAAAAAAAAATAATAACAAGCTGGCAGGGAAATGTCATTTAGTGTTTTTTTTTTTTTTTTTTTTTTTTTTTTTACCGTTGTCATTTTTTTTTTCTGTATTACATCATACAAGTGCAACACTTCACATACAGGTTTAGAGCATCCCCTAAACATGATATTTAAAGGAATTGGACTTTTTAGTGTTGTGCTTTATATCCAAATAAAAGATCAGCTCCCAGCATTGGTACATGCTCCCCCAGGGCAGTGCCTGGCTCCCCTTTGCTTGATTGATTTGTGGGGCCCCTGTGCCATTTTTTACATTAAAAAAAAAACAAGCTGGCATAGAAATGCCATTTAGTGTCAAATTGTATTTTTTTTTCTTTGTAAATATTACTTTTGCTGTAGGTTTGGGGCATCCGCCAAGCATGTTATTTAAGGGAATCAGGCATTTTCAGTGTTGGCTTTTAAGCCCGGTTAAAAGGGCTTCTCCCCCACTGAACAGTATTTTTTTTTAAAAAGTTCCATCGGTACATGGACCTCCTGGTGCCACCCAGCTCGCCCCTCTTTCTTTGACAATCCCTCGCTTATCAGCCTTGATTTGGAAATTGGAAAGAATTAATTTATTAAAAGTGTAACCACAGGGACAGGAAGTGAGAAGAATCAAATTTCCTGTCCATGTGGCAAAGTTACACTTTGTTGAATTCAGTCAATCATTCCGGCTGATCTCTCTACTTTATCCCAGGTTTTAATAGGATTGGAGTCCTTATTTTAATACACATTTTTCTACCATTGCAGGCAGCAGAAGCTGCGCCGTAACCCTACCACAGCCCGCAGCTATAGCGGCCGAGGTTGGCTCCTCCGTGAATTTAAGTTGCGAATTTAGGCCGGGAACGGAGCGAGTGACTGAGAAGAACCTGTACTGGTACATGCCGGGGCCCCAGGAAAACAGCGAATGGTTTGTGTTTCCCCATGTCGCCCCTGAAATCCCCACCAACGTCTGCCAAGGCTGTGTATGGCGAACCAACCAGAACAACGACACGGATATGTCACTGACCATCGCTGATGTCAGACTGCTGTATACGGGAACATACGTGTGTCACATGTCAGTGCGTGTTAACTCCAAGAAAAAGGCCGTGTCCGGGAACGGTACCTACCTACTTGTACATAGTAAGCAAATACAGGCATATGAGGGCCCATTCACATTGTTAGCCAAGCTAAGCCTAGCTGGGACCTTGGTGTCTTCAGGTTGACCCAGAAGGGCAAGGCCTCTAAACAGGGGTCTCCTCCAGTAGGCTGCACTCTGGAACACGTACTGCAAGCTTTTCCTGCTGCACGGGCTTCAGACTATTTATAGGTTCTTCCCCACCTTCTGGGCCTGCTTTCCAAAGGATTGGCTGAAGTCCCATAAATATTCAGGCTGTAGCCTCTACCCTTCCTCCCACTATGTTCTAGTAATCTCTAGAAGACATGGAGAAGAAGCAGAGCAGCAACCTGTGAAATCTTAAGCAGTCTCAACTAATAGAGCCCTGATCTTCTGGTTACCAAAATTTAATTTACCTAGCAACCTAAATCTAGGAGGGTGCTACAAGTAGATAGAGAGATACAGTAGATAGATAGATAGATAGATAGATAGATAGATAGATAGATAGATAGATAGATAGATAGATAGATAGATAGATATGAGATAGATAGATAGATAGATAGATAGATAGATAGATAGATAGATAGATAGATAGATAGATAGATATAAGATAGATAGATAGATAGATATGAGATAGATAGATAGATAGATAGATAGATAGATAGATAGATAGATAGATAGATAGATAGATAGATAGATAGATAGATAGATAGATAGATAAAGAATGTGTTGCTAGTAGACATGTGCAATTTGTTTCATTCCGAATTCGTTCTTTAACAAATTTCAACAAATTGATTAATTCGGACATATCCGAATTTACGAAAACGCATTTAACAAATTTTTCCAAATATTTATAAATTCATAAATTCGAATATTTATAAATTTGTAAATTCTAAAATTTGTAAATTCGTAAATTCATAAATTCGTGATTTTGAAAATTCGGGAATTAGAAAATCTGAAATAACTAACTAATAATAACTTAACTATTACTTAACTATTAAAAGGTATTGGAATTTCCTTTCAAATGTGGCTTTTAGTGAACGTAATGAATACGAATTTATCCGAAGTTACCAATTATCCGAAATAATGAATTCCTTATCTTAATGAATGGAACATAATGAATTAATAATAATAAATACAAATAATAAATTAATTTGTTCCGTTCCATTTGTTTAGATGTGGCATTCTTTATTTCGAAACAATTTGTAAATTTGCATAAATTCGTATTCGTTATGTTCACTAGCAGCTAAATTTGAAAGGAAATTCCAATACCCATAATTTAATAGTTAGTTATTATTAGATATTAGTTAGTTAGCTAGTTACTCTTTAGAATTTTCAGATTTTCTTTCTTATTTTCGGATTTTCAATTTTACGAATTTATGAATTTACACATTTACGTATTGATGAATTGCGATCATAATGAATGACCCGGAAAAAAAACAAGAAACGAATGAAATGAAAAGGAACACATTTTAGCGCACATGTTTAGATGCTAGTAGGAATGCACCGATACCGTTTTTTTTTTTTTACAATGAATATGAGTACCAATACTTTTTTATTTTAGGATTTTCCAATTTCCGAATTTCCAAATTTCCGAATTTATGAATTTTCGAATGTATGAATTTATGAATTTATGATAGATATATAGATAGATAATTATAAAGACAGATACATTTGAATACTGATAAAGAACCTCTGGATACATCCATCAATGTCACCATGGCCTGGCTCACAGTCTCCGCTCTAATTCATACCAAAGGTGTTCTATCGGGTTGAGGTCAAGACTGTGCAGTCCAGTCAAGTTTCTCCACCCCAAACTCGCTCATCTATGTCTTTATGGACCTTGCTTTGTGCACTGGTCCAAATCATTTGGTGGAGGGGAGGATTATGGTGTGTGGGGTTGTTTATCAGGGGTTGGGTTTGGCCCCTTAGTTCCAGTAAAGGGAACTCTTAAGGCGTCAGCATACCAAGAAATTTTGGACAATTTCATGCTCCCAACTTTGTGGAAACAGTTTGGGGATGGCCCCTTCCTGTTCCAACATGACTGTGCACCAGTGCACAAAACAAGGTCCATAAAGACATGGATGAGCGAGTTAGGGGTGGAGGAACTTGACTGGCCTGCACAGATTCCCGACCTCAACCCAACCCTGAGAGCCCGGCTTTCTTGTCCAACATCAGTGCCTGACCCCACAAATGTGCTTCTGGAAGATTGGTCAAACATTCCCATAGACACACTCCTAAACCTTGTGGACGGCTTTCCCAGAAGAGTTGAAGCTGTTATAGCTGCAAAGGGCGGGGCCAACTCAATATTGAACCCTACGGACTAAGACTGGGATGCCATTAAAGTTCATGTGTGTGTAAAGGCAGGCGTCACAATACTTTTAGTAATAAAGTGTAGATAGATAGATAGATAGATAGATAGATAGATAGATAGATAGATAGATAGATAGATAGATAGATAGATAGACAGGTAGACAGATAGATAGACAGATAGATAGATAGATAGATAGATAGATAGATAGATAGATAGATAGATAGATAGATAGATAGATAGATAGATAGATAGATAGATAGATAGATAGATAGATAGATAGATAGATAATTATAAAGATAGATAGATTGATACTGATTATTTTCATTTCCATTATCTTTTTTTTACTTCTAATGAAGGATCTCTGGATACATCCATCAATGTCACCACTAATAGTATCCTCTGTAGAAGTGAGGTACAAGAAGTGAAGAATGTATCTCTGATCTGGGACTATGAGGGGGGACAGATGGAGAATCTCACTTATCAAGCGCTGGAGAGTTCCTATGAGATCAGCACTGAGCTCCATATTAGAAAGATCGAGTGCCGAGGCCGGGAGAATGTGACCGCCGTTTGTTTACTCCAATACACGGGTAACACCCTGACTAGCCGGAGTATAGAGTTCCCTTGTCCAGGTAAGCCCAGGTCCGGTGTAAGTACCCAGGTTTCCTCCCATATTCGACTCTGTGTTATTTAGATGCATACAGTAGATAGATAGATAGATAGATAGATAGATAGATAGATAGATAGATAGATAGATAGATAGATAGATAGATAGATAGATAGATAGATAGATAGATTAGATTAGATTTGTTTCTATTAGATAGATAGATAGATAGATAGATAGATAGATAGATAGATAGATAGATAGATAGATAGATAGATAGATAGATAGATAGATAGATAGATAGATAGATAGATAGATTGATAGATAGATAGATAGGAGAGATAAAGAATGTGTTGCTAGTAGACATGTTTTTAAACCTATTTCAACAAATTCGGACATATGCAAATTAACGAAAACCCATTTAACACATTTTTCCAAATATTTGTAAATTTGAATATTCAAAAATTTGTAAATTCATAAATTCGGAAATTCGGAAATTTGAAAATTTGTCAATTCGGAAATTCGAAAATTCGGAAATTCAAAAAATTCAAAAACCTGAAAAATTCGAAAATCTGTAATAATAACTAACTAAAAATGACTTAACTATTACTAACTATTAAATTATAGGTATTGGAATTTCCTTTCAAACGTGGCTGTCAGTGAACGTCACGAATACGAATTTATCCGAAGTTACCAATTATCCAAAATAACGAATTCCTTATCTATACTAATGGAACGTAATGAATTAATAATAATAAATAACAATAATAAATTAATTTGCTCGGTTCCATTTGTTTAGATGCTTTCTTTATGTCGAGCAGTTCGTAACTTCGGATAAATTTGTATTCGTTACGTTCACTAGCAGCCAAATTTGAAAGAAAATTCCAATACCCATAATTTAATAGTAAGTAATTATTAGTTAATTAGTTATTCTTTCTCATTTTCGGATTTTCTTTCTCATTTTCGGATTTTCAAATTTATGAATTTATGAATTTTACGAATTTACGAGTTTCGAATTTATGAATTTATGAATTGCGATCATAATGAATGACCTGAAAAAAGAAACGAATGAAACGAAAAATAACACATTTTTTCAGTAGTGCACATGCCTAGTTTCTAGTAGGGATGCACCGATACCTTTTTTTTTTTTTTGTTACAATGAGTACTGATACCTTTTTTTTTTTTTTTTTTTTTTTTTTTAGTACTTGCCGATAACAATTATCGATACCTAACTGTTTAGTTTACAGTTCAGCTGTAAGCAATGGTACAAAGCATTGAAAAGTTATTTACAAATTATTACAAATTAAATTAAAAAAAAATTTATGATTTTAAGTTTGCGCTTTATTCAATGTGAAAGTGTAAATATATGTTAAAGATGAAAAAATATATACAAAGCAAATAAAAAAAGTTTTAATTATTAATAGTTTATAAAATAGCAGTGAAAAAAAGAAAACAGCAGGAAAATAATAATTAAATGGAGGAAAATAAGGAGTTAATAAGGCTAATTAGAGTAAATTAAGGGTTAAACAGAGGAACAATTGAATAGTTGAAAAAAATAAAATAAAATTAATGAATAAACAGAAAGATAGATAAAAAGAAACAATGTTTCTTTTTATCTTTCTGTTTCAGGCTCGGTTCACACAGGGGCGGCACGACTTGCAGCGCCGCGACCTGCACACGATCAGCGGCGACTTGCAAAACGACTTCTGTATAGAAGTCAATGCAAGTCGCCCCAAAGTAGTACAGGAACCTTTTTTCTAAGTCGGAGCGACTTGAGTCGCTCCTATTAGAACGGTTCCATAGTACAGAACGGAGGGCGACTTGTCAGGCGGCGAAGTCGCCTGGACAAGTCGCCCCTGTGTGAACCGAGCCTCAGGGGCTGAGCAATGTTGTTGATAAATATTGCCTGGCAGCTTTTATTTTATTTTTTTTGCTGGTGTCCTGTCAAATTCTCCAACCCGTCAAAAACTCCAACCACGTCATTTCTGGTTTCTGTAAACCATTGGTAATTGGAGATTTTGACAAATAGCTGTTTGGACACAACATCGCCAACCGAATATAGTCCGGTGCACGATATTATGAGCGGAGATTGTACTAAGAGGGAGGGGGGGGATTTGGGAAGGGGTGATTTTGGGTAAAGAGGATCAGTGCTGCGGATGGATTTAGGATTTTATGCTGGGGAGGAGAGATTTGGGGGTGAGAAAACTTGTGTTGGGGGGTTGTTTGTAGGGAGGAACGGGAGAAATGGAGCTAGTGGCAGTGGGATTAACAGATTTGTCTAAACAAATTGCACATGTATAATATTCACAGGGATAACAAAAAACATGCTGATAGGAGGAGAATGCAGAGATATTACCTAATCGGGCTTCTGCTGCTCCATCACTGTCCAATCATTGTCCAGGGGAAGGATGTTACCTAGTTGTGTTGCTTTTTGTGAAAAGTGGAAATTAAACATTTTTGTAGCTCATAGTATAGGCGGCAATAGACAGTTTTGGGTTCAATCTGTAATAATAATAATATCTTTTTCAGGATCTTACGCAGGTCGCGGGGTGACGTCACATCCTGTACTCCTCTATGTCATGCTCTTGGCAAGCTCACTGCTAATACTGCTCATCGTCATCCTGGTGTCCTATGCGAGGAGGAGGAGGAGGTGGAGAGAAGAACCATACATTATGTACACCAACGTAGAAAACAACAAGTGACACAATGAAACCTCAATGCAAGTTAATATTTAAAGTGGCATTGATGCAAAAAAACAAACAAACGCAAAGCTATTTGCGCAGCGGAGCCGCATGTACATTCGCTCTGTGTGAACTAGCCAGCTGTTGTGAGAATGGGGCAAAATCGAATGTTCTTAAGCGTTTTGCTCTTCTAGCCGAATGTTTTTCAGATATTTGGGGGCAGTGATAAAGACAGGTTCATTCATAATGGACATAGAGTGAGTCTAGGTTCACCTCTACGCGGGCTGCGCTTTATGCGTTTTTCCGGCGCATTTTGCATTTTTAAACCTACGTTTTTGATGCATTTTTGCAGGGTTCATGTGTTTTGCTTTTTTTTTCTTGTTCTATTTAACTAGCTACCGTCCACCCACCGATAAAATGACGGCGGGACGGCTCTTGTTCTGGGACGCCATCATATGACCGCACACGGCGAGACCCCGATCTCTGTAAAGATCTTTAACCATGTGATCGGCTGTGTCAAATCACAGCCGGTCCCATGTGAACATGGAGATGCCGGTAATTGGCGATCCTCGCCTCACACTGACAGATTGTGAGGAGAGGAGAGCTGATCAGCGGCATCTCCACGCAGGGGGACATCTACACATGTAATCAGGGCACTGATAATCAGTGCGCTGATTACAATATAGTCCCAACAGTGTCACCAATCAGTGCCCACCATTGCCCACCAGTGGCAGCAATCTGTGCCCACCACCACAGTGCCCATTAGCAATGCCAGTCAGTGCTGGCTATCAGTGCCGCCTATCAGTGCTGCCCATCAATGCCCATCACCGCTGTCGATCAATGCCCATCAGTGTCGCCCATCAGTGCCACCCATCAATGCCCGTTAGTGCCCATCAATATCGCCTATCTGTGCTCACCAGTGCCGCCTATTAGTGCCCATCAGTGCCACCTAACGGTGCCTATCAGTGCTCATCAGTGCCACATATAAGTGCCACCTATCAGTGCTCATCAGTGCCACATATCAGTGCCCATAAGTGCGGCATATTAGTGCCTCCTCATCAGGGCCACCTATCAGTGCCCATAAGTGCAGCATATTAGTACCTCCTCCCCAGTACCACCTAATCAGTGCCCATAAGTGCTGCCTCATCAGTCCCCACCAGTTCAGCCTAGCAGTGCCCATCAGTGCCGCCTCAGCAGCACACATCATTGAGGGAGAAAAATTAATTAGTTCCAAAATTTACTGACAGAAACTAAGTAAAAAGAATGTTTTCTTTACAAATTTTTGAACTTTTTTTTATTTTTTTATTTTTTTATGAAAAACCCAGCAGTGATTAAATACCACCAAAAGAAGGCTCTATTTGTGTGAAGAAAATGATAAAAATGTGTTAAGCCGCGTACACACGGAGCGGACTGTCTGGCCAACTTAGTCCGTCAGACAATCCGACGGACAGTCCGTCATACTTTCGAATGAACCGACTTGACCACACACACCACTTTTTGAGCGGACTAATACGGCGTACTAAGTCCGCCATACTATCCGCCCTACTTTTGAAATGAACGGACTCGCCCACACACGCGGAGGAAAGTCCGCTCATTTCGAGCGCGTCTCCAGGTAGGCGGGGCCCGCGAAGGAGACGTCGCTGACCCCGCCGCCTGGAATGGACTTAAAGGAAAAAAATCGGCGTGGGGGTCCCCCCCAAGTCCACAACAGACCCTTGTTCGACCACGCTACCCGGCCGGCTAGGAAAGGGGGCCGAGCGAGCGCCCCCCCTCCTGAGCCGTACCAGGCCGCGTGCCCTCAACATGGGGGGGTGCCTTGGGGAAGGGGGGGCCGCGCGGCCCCCCCACCCCAAAGCACCTTGTCCCCATGTTGATGAGGACAAGGGCCTCTTCCCGACAACCCTGGCCGTTGGTTGTCGGGGTCTGCGGGCGGGGGGCTTATCGGAATCCGGGAGCCCCCTTTAATAAGGGGGCCCCCGGATACCGGCCCCCCACCCTATGTGAATGAGTATGGGGTACAATGTACCCCTACCCATTCACCTGTAAAATAAAAGTACAAAAAAAAACACAACACACGAGATAAAATACTTTATTGCACAGCTCCGGGGGTCTTCCGTCTTCGGGGGTCTTTTCGCCGGACTCCTCCGCTATCTTCTTGTAGCTCTTTTACTAGCGGAGGAGTCCGGCTTTCTTCCTCGCCGCCGGCCTCTTCTCCCGACTTCGGGGGTCTTGTCCCCCTCTTCGGT
This sequence comes from Lithobates pipiens, assembly GCF_037356315.1. Taxonomy (NCBI): domain Eukaryota; kingdom Metazoa; phylum Chordata; class Amphibia; order Anura; family Ranidae; genus Lithobates; species Lithobates pipiens. The sequence goes on along the minus strand of NW_027507788.1, from coordinate 10,905,009 downwards.
TCTTCTGCCGGGCCACCGCGCCTTCTTATAGCTCTTTTACAGGCGGTGGCCCAGTCTTCTGTCGCCGCCGCCTTCCGTTCTTCTTCTTCTTCTTCTTCTTCTCCAGGAGATGTTGTCTCGACGATCTCTCCGGCTGGAATGCCAGGGCCGCGCTGCGCGGCCACTTATATAGGGACAAGGGGCGGTGTCACATGGCTTTATGTCACATGGGTTGGTGTCACATGGTGACCCCGCCCCCTTACGATGTCATAGTCCCCATGTGACATCAACCCATGTGACCAACCCATGTGACATAAAGCCATGTGACACCGCCCCTTGTCCCTATATAAGTGGCCGTGCAGCGCGGCACTGGCATTCCGGCCAGAGAGATCGTCGAGGCAACATCTCCTGGAGAAGAAGAAGAAGAAGAAGAAGAAGAAGAACGGAAGGCGGCGGCGACGACAGAAGACCGGGCCACCGCCTATAAAAGAGCTATAAGAAGGCGCGGTGGCCCGGCAGAAGAACCGAAGAGGGGGACAAGACCCCCGAAGTCGGGAGAAGAGGCCGGCGGCGAGGAAGAAAGCCGGACTCCTCCGCTTAGTAAAAGAGCTACAAGAAGATAGCGGAGGAGTCCGGCGAGAAGACCCCCGAAGACGGAAGACCCCCGGAGCTGTGCAATAAAGTATTTTATCTCGTGTGTTGTGTTTTTTTTTGTACTTTTATTTTACAGGTGAATGGGTAGGGGTACATTGTACCCCATACTCATTCACATAGGGTGGGGGGCCGGTATCTGGGGGCCCCCTTATTAAAGGGGGCTCCCGGATTCCGATAAGCCCCCTGCCCGCAGACCCCGACAACCAATGGCCAGGGTTGTCGGGAAGAGGCCCTTGTCCTCATCAACATGGGGACAAGGTGCTTTGGGGTGGGGGGGCCGCGCAGCCTCCCCTTCCCCAAGGCACCCACCCATGTTGAGGGCACGCGGCCTGGTACGGCTCAGGAGGGGGGGCGCTCGCTCGCCCCCTTTCCTGGCCGGCCGGGTAGCGTGCTCGGACAAGGGTCTGTTGTGGACTTGGGGGGGACCCCCACGCCGATTTTTTTCGGCGTTGGGGGTCCCCTTTAAGTCCATACCAGGCGGCGGGGCCAGCGACGTCTCCTTCGCGGGCCCCGCCTACCTGGATACCCGCTCGAAATGAGCGGACTTTTCTCCGGGCGGGAAAAGTCCGCTCATTTCAAAAGTACGGCGGACTGGCACACACACGGGCGGATTGTCCGCCGAAATACGAGTCCGACGGACAGTATTACGGAAATTCCGAAATACTTAGTCCGCCAGACTGCACGCTGAAAAAGTCCGCTGAAGCCCACACACGAGCGGACTGTCCGCTGAAATGTGTTTCGGCGGACTAAGTAGGCCATACAATCCGCCCGTGTGTACGCGGCTTTAGGGTAGCACGACCGCGCAATTGTCATTCAAAATGCGACAGCGCTGAAAGCTGAAAAATGGCCTGGGCAGGAAGGGGGTGTAAGTGGCTAAACAAATTGTATATTAGCTGGTTGCTAAGAAGTGAGCCGGGATCGATGAGGTATCAGATGTCAGCAGGGTTCCCCGCTGACAGCTGAATGTAAAAAAAAAAAAGAATTGCCTGCAAAATAAAATTGGGAAATAAATGGTGTGGGCCCCCCCCCCCCCCATCCATACCAGGAAAAGCCCCCCTGCCCCAAAGCCCCCCCATTTGTCCCCTTCATTTTCTGACCTGCTGGGCTGCATGCTTGGATAAGGGTCTGGTATGAATTTTTGGGGGGTCCCACGCCTTTTTTTTTTGGTGTGGGGTTGCCCTCCAAATCCATACCAGACCCAAAGGACCCGCATGGATTTAGGGGGGCTCATGCCATTTTTTTTTACATTTTGGCATGGGTTTCCCCTCCAAATCCATACCAGACCTGAAGGGCCTGTGTGGATTTGGGAGGGGACCCCACACAATTTTTATTTATTTTTTTGACATAGGGTTTCCCTCCATACCCACAGATCAGGGTATATAGCCCCACATTACAGATCAGGGTATATATAGCTCCACATCACAGATCAAAGTATACAGCTCAGCCTCAGGGTATACAGCTCAGCCTCAGGGTATACAGCTCAGCCTCAGGGTATACAGCTCAGCCTTAAGGTATATAGCTTAGCCTCGGGGTATACAGCTCAGCCTCAGGGTATATAGCGCAGCCTTAGGGTATGGAGCTCAGCCTCAGGGTATATAGCTCAGCCTTAGAGTATGGAGCTCAGCCTCAGGGTATGCAGCTCAGCCTTAGGGTATATAGCTCAGCTTCAGGGTATACAGCTTAGCCTCAGGGTATATAGCTCAGCCTTACGGTATACAGCTCAGCCTCAGGGTATATAGCTCAGCCTTTAAGGTATACAGCTCAGCCTCAGGGTATATAGCTCAGCCTCACGGTACACAGCACAGCCTCAGATTTTATAGCTCAGCCTCAGGGTATATACCTCAGTCTCAGGGTATACAGCTTAGCCTCAGGGTATATAGCTCAGCCTTAGGGTATACAGCTCAGCCTCAGGGTATATAGCTCAGCCTCAGGGTATATAGCTCAGCCTCAGGGTATACAGCTCAGCCTCAGGGTATATAGCTCAGCCTCAGCGTATACAGCTCAGCCTCAGTGTATAAAGCTCAGCCTCAGGGTTTATAGCTCAGCCTCAGAGTATACAGCTTAGCCTCAGGGTATATAGCTCAGCCTCAGGGTATACAGCTCAGCCTCAGGGTATATAGCTCAGTGTGAAAATAGTGAAAATGCATTCACTATGGTCACGCAATTGGGTGGGATTGGGGCGCATCTCTGAAGCCTATTAGAGCCTCTTGCTCTAATCAGGTGCTTAAAAAAAAAAACACCCCCGCCATAGGAATCCATGCACCCGGCGTTCTGAATGAGGCCGGGCGCATGGTTGGTGGGCGGCGGCAGGGATTGGGAGGGGCGGTGCCCGTGCACCCACAATGCACAGGCATTTCATTGATTGCTCTTCTTGTGAATGAGCGCAGGAGCAACAAACATTTTGTTACTGTGGCCGGGGAAGTAGCTGATCATATACAATCTTTCTTATAGGCCCGTGATGTCTCATTAAAGAGATCCTGTCACGCCCATTATGTTATTACATAGGATGGGGTCTTTAAACGAAATCAGCAAAAAAAAAAAAAGTTTCAAGACCCCCCCCCCACACACATTCATGGGTAGGTGCATACATTGAGTGTGCATGCATATGAATCCGACAATTGAACTACACATAACCGCTATCTCTATGCATGCTGGAGTGAGGGCAATATTTCTAGACCAATATAAAAAGGGAAAACACTGCGCTATAATTTGTGAAAAAATGGCCACAACGGCCACAACAGCAGCCAACACCAAAAACAAACAAAGTTCAACAGGTAAAATAAAAAATATAGTGTAGCGCTTCAATGATAAGTGTAATCAACACAAATTCTATAAAAATAATAGTAGCAAAACAGAGATCACACAGAACCAAATGCCTAGAAATCAAAGTCCAACATAAAACAGTCATTCAACTGTGTTGATGGCGTAGAAGTGACCAAACCGTCACCTAGAAGGACAATGATGTACTGGACGAATGAGTTCATGCGGGTAAACTTGATTGTAAGCATCAAACTGAAAAGTGAATAAATACTTCTTACCGGAACGGTTGGACTCACACAGTCATATGACGGTTGAGTCTAGAAAGCTTGGGGTCACACTCTGGGACCAAAGACTGTAAGGAGAGAGGTCAGTTGGGCTGGTGCAGAAACTCCTGACGGTTGTAGGCTCGAAGGTGGATCCTTTCAGATGAAACCTCAAAGGTCAAGCCCAGACGCAGCTCACTGTACCAACAATCCTGCCACCCCCGAATGGAGAGGGAGGTACTCGTAAAATTTTACACCAAAGCAACGGAGAGGGGAAAAAAGAAAAAAAGGCTCCACATGGTGCGGGTCAAACAATATAAAAAAGTTGATTTATTAAAGTCAAAGAGATAATAAATTGACTTAGTGATCACATAAAAAGCAAAATGAACTAAAAGCAATGTGGGGTACCAACAGCTCGCCCGACGCGTTTCGACATATGTGTCGACAAACGCGTCGGGCGAGCTGTTGGTACCCCACATTGCTTTTAGTTCATTTTGCTTTTTATGTGATCACTAAGTCAATTTATTATCTCTTTGACTTTAATAAATCAACTTTTTTATATTGTTTGACCCGCACCATGTGGAGCCTTTTTTTCTTTTTTCCCCTCTCCGTTGCTTTGGTGTAAAATTTTACGAGTACCTCCCTCTCCATTCGGGGGTGGCAGGATTGTTGGTACAGTGAGCTGCGTCTGGGCTTGACCTTTGAGGTTTCATCTGAAAGGATCCACCTTCGAGCCTACAACCGTCAGGAGTTTCTGCACCAGCCCAACTGACCTCTCTCCTTACAGTCTTTGGTCCCAGAGTGTGACCCCAAGCTTTCTAGACTCAACCGTCATATGACTGTGTGAGTCCAACCGTTCCGGTAAGAAGTATTTATTCACTTTTCAGTTTGATGCTTACAATCAAGTTTACCCGCATGAACTCATTCGTCCAGTACATCATTGTCCTTCTAGGTGACGGTTTGGTCACTTCTACGCCATCAACACAGTTGAATGACTGTTTTATGTTGGACTTTGATTTCTAGGCATTTGGTTCTGTGTGATCTCTGTTTTGCTACTATTATTTTTATAGAATTTGTGTTGATTACACTTATCATTGAAGCGCTACACTATATTTTTTATTTTATAATATTTCTAGACCACAATTCACTGTTATTTTTATACTGATGACCTGTGAGGGCTTTTAAATTGCCACCTATGGACCCCTTTGGTTACCTTTTTTTTTTTTTTTGCTGTTTCAATGCTTGATGTGTTTGTTATCCAATTACTTGACACATCCTCATCTTTTATATTATACCAATATAAAGTAATATATTATTTAAAAAACGAATATTAACTTAAGCATAGTTTCTACGGGTTTGATAAACCATTGTGCTAATATTGTGCGCCATAAAAATTTGGAACCTCCACCATTTTATTCTCCAGGGTCTCTGCTTTCTTGGAATAGATAATATTTTGGGGGTTTTAATCTGCAGGCCTAAATGTGTATTTAAACATGTATACAAAAATAAAAAAATGGAAAAATGGCTCTGGCAGCAGTAGATAAAGAGTAAGGGTTTCATTCTTTTTGTACTGTTTAAATTGACATTAAAATTAAGTTTCTTATACAAAGTGTGGCAATTTTTTATTTTTTTATTTTTTTTTAGAAATGGAAAAAAAAGATTTTTACATTTTGTGTATCGCTACAAAAAAAAAAATGGAAGAAAAATTAAATGTGAATATTTAAAAAATAAAATAGAAATACTGGTATTTTATTTATATAAAAGAGGTATTATAGCTTAGGGAAATAAGGGGGAAGGATCCAAAGCTTATCTTTGAACAGTATAAACAAGGATACCTCCCACTCTACCTCCCCTAGCCAATCACATCTTGGTATTAAAAAAAAGAAAAACATGGTAAAGTGAGCACTGCCTATTGGCTACTGAAGTTGTCCATCATCTGGGTCTTCTCAGGTTTCATTTTTCAGTGCCTATTTCACATCCTGGTAACATGCACACTGCCTATTGGCTATGGAAGTTGTCCATCATCTGGGTCTTCTCAGGGTCCATTTTCGCAGTGCTCTTCCTGGTCTCATCTGGGTCTTCTTATGGTCCATTTTGGCACGCCCGTGTTTCTTCCTAGTAAAGTGGGTACTGCCTATTGGCTATGTAAGTTGCCCATCATCTGGGTTTTCTCAGGGTCCTCTTGCCAGTGCTCTTCCTGGCCACATGGGCACTGCCTACTGGTTATGGAAGTTATCCATTATCTGGGTCTTCTTTGGGTCCTTTTTGCAGTGCTCTTCCCGGTCACATGGGCACTACCTATTGGTTATGGAAGTTATTCATCATCTGGGACTTCTTATGGTTCATTTTGGAATGCCAATGTTTCTTCCTAGTAACGTGGGTACTGCCTATTGGCTATGGAAGTTGCCCGTCATCTGGGTTTTCTCAGGGTCCTCTTGGCAGTGTCCATGTCTATTCCTAGAAACATAGGCAGCGCTTATTGGCTACTGAAGTTGTGAATCATGTGAGTCTTCTGAAGGTCCTTTTTGCAGTGCCCATGTCTTTTTCTGGTGCGCACTGCCTTTTGGCTACAGAAGTTTTCCATCATCTAGGTTTTCTCAGGGTCCATTTTGCAGTGCCCAATTTCTTCCTGGTAACATGGACACTGCCTATTGGCTATATAAGTTGTCCATCATCTTGGTCTTCTCAAGGTTCTTTTTGCAGTGCCCATATCTCTTCCTGGTAACATAGGCACTGCCTATTGGTTGTGAAAGTTGTCCCTCGCCTTGGTCTTCTCAGGGTCCATTTTATAGTGCCCATATCACTTTTTTGTAACATGGGCACTGCCTGTTGTCTACGGAAGTTGTCCATCATCTTCTCAGTGGTCTTTAGTCCTTACGGAACTGGTGCTGTGACATGATTAAGTTTTATCTTTTTTTTCATCTGTCTGTAATTCAGCTTTAAAAATTGCACAAATGCATCTAAGAATCCAGTGTTTGAGAAATCCCACCGGAAACTAGTTTGCTTGTGATAACAATAATAATTATGACACGTTTTGTGATGAAGCCTCAGACAGCCGTATAAGAATAGCAACAGTTTTAAATGTATGTTCATTTCCTGAATTATATTACATAATAGTATCATCTAATTATAGCACAATAACAGAGAAAACTAGTTCTGGTCCACCACGCTGCAGGTCACTAAGTACATCAAGCAGGGCGATGCCTGATACTGGTTTCCAGTAAATGCTTTAGGCTCGGTTCACACAGGGGCGGCACGACTTGCAGCGCCGCGACCTGCACACGATCAGCGGCGACTTGCAAAATGACTTCTGTATAGAAGTCAATGCAAGTCGCCTGAAGTCGCCCCAAAGTAGTACAGGAACCTTTTTTCTAAGTCGGAGCGACTTGAGTCGCTCCTATTAGAACGGTTCCATAGTACAGAATGGAGCGCGACTTGTCAGGCGGCGAAGTCGCCTGGCCAAGTCTCCCCTGTGTGAACCGAGCCTTAGGCTAATTCAAGACAACATTTATATTAATGGTGTGCACAGTGCTGTTAATGCAACACATTTTCAGTATTCTAAAGTCTTATCTGTACAGGATGAAAGCTAGCTGGTTGATAAAGCTGAGTGCATATTGGCTTGGTTCTCACTGCAGAATGACACTAGAAGTAAAAAAAGATCGAACGCTGAGACGTTCTAAAGTGGAAAAGCCTTCACCACATCTGCTGCTGGTGGTTTCCACAATAGAGTGAGAACAGAATGCCAGAGGCATAGTGGAATAAATGAACACAGGATGGTAAGTGCAAGGATGGATCTAGACGGGCAGGGTGCGAGAAATGAGAAAGTGAAGGTCAGGAGCAGAGTGTTAGCGATGAGCATGGTAAAGTAGAATGGGAGAGATGAGAGTGGGATAACAGAAGCAGATTGGAAGAGATGAGCATGGGTGGACAGGAGCAGAGATTGGTAGAAGGGTAAGAGCAGATAGCAGGGTATGAGCATGGGTGGACAGGAGCAGAGATGGGTAGGAGGGCAGGAGTAAAACAGAAGAGGTGAGAGCAGGAGGACAGAAGCAGAGATGAGTAAGAGAGCAGGAAGACAGGAGCAGCGATAGGTAGGAGGGCAGTAGCTGAATGGGAGAGGTGAGCTTGGGAGGATAGGGGCAGTGATAGGTGGTAAGGTAGGGGTAGAGTAGGAGAAATGAGCGGGGTTGGACAGGGGTTGAGATGGGTGTAGAAGGGCAAGAGTAGAGTCGTAGAGTGGGAGATATGAGTACAGGAGGACAGGAGCAGAGATAGGTAGGAGGACAGGAGTAAAGTAGGAGAGGTGAGAGAAGGAGGATAGGAGCAGAGATGAGTTTGAGGGTAGGAGGACAGGAGCAGAGATATGTAGGAGGGTAGGAGGACAGGAGCAGAGATTGGTAGGAGGGCAGGTAAAGAGTGGGAGAGATGAGCTTGGAAGCATAGGGGCAGAGATAGGTGGGAGAGCAAGAGTAGAGTGGGAGAGATGAGTACAGGAGGACAGGAGCAGAAGCCTCTTGGACCTTGACCTAACCTCTAAACCGATGTCCCACCAAAACCTTTTATTTTTGTTAGTCTTTGATAGAGTGGGAAAGGATTAGACCCCCTACTGCAGGGGTCTCCAAACTTTCTAAACAAAGGGCCAGTTTACTGTCCTCTGGAATTTAAGGGGGCCAGACTATGGCCAGTGGTAGTAGAAAATGTCCTAGCATCCAGTGGGAGTAAACAATGCCCTGTGTTTGGTGTCAGTGTAATGACTAGTGGCCCCATCATTGGTGTCAGTAGGAGGAATAGTGCCCCATCATTGGTGTCAATGGAAAGAATTCTGCCCCATCATTGGTGTCTGCGGGAGGAATAGTACCCATTGTTGGTGTCAGTGGGAGGAATAGTGCTCCATCATTGGTATCAGTGGGAGGAATTGTGCCCTTTTGATGGTGTCAGTGGGAGTAATTATGCCCCATTATTGGAGTCAGTGGATGAAACAGTGCCCCTAGGGCCGGATAAAGGCAAGCAAAGGGCCGCAGTTTGGAGACCACTGCCCTATTGGCTTGTTACTGCTATCCAGAGCTCTGTTATTGAGATTTGCTCTGACTGCCCTTCTAACAACATTCTCACAAAACAGGAAGTGAAGAAATGTTCTTTACCTGGGGCATACACTACGGTGGAACCTTGGATTGTGAGCATAATCCATTCCAGGAGAACGCTTGTAATCCAAAGCACTCGCATATCAAAGCGAGTTTCCCCATAGAAGTCAATGGAAACTAAGATAATTCTTTCTGCATTGACTTCTATTACATGCAATACCGCATGTGGCCAGAGGTTGGGGAGGGGGCATCGGAGAGCTTCATAAATACTCAGGGCTGAACTCGGAAAGCCTCGGAAAGGCTCAGAAACCTTCGGGAACGGACACTCGCAAAACCAAGTCAGAATTTAAAATAAAAAGTTGCTCGTCTTTCAAAACACTCGTTGACCACGTTACTTGTAAACCAAGGTTCCACTGTATATTGATAGACCAAACTTAGGCCTCTTTTTCAAAAAACCTTTTGTTAAAACACGTATTTATCTCCATTTTTTGTAAACCTTTAGTAGATATAACAAAAAAAACACCCTCTGATTTATGTAACTAGAACACCTGAGGTTACTAATTTTAGTTCAGAATTGGTTGTGCAATCTTGATGTACGAGGAAATCTATTAACTGGGTGTGCTTTACCGAGAACGTGCTAATTACGATTACAACCGGCTCCTATAAATGGCGTACAGCTGAGCCCATTCCAGTAACCGGGACACAGAAATCACTCCACACCTGCAGATTAACCAGGTAACATTTCTCATAATATCCCATTGCTGTAGAATATTTTAGGTTAGGTGGGGCTGAGATGGAGTTTTGACCTTGCCTTTTGTTGACCGTCTCTCTTCATCTTTCCTCTGTGTTTTATTTTAAGTGATCTTTTGGTGATCAAACATGGCGTCCTTCAGCCTCGCAGTTGTCTTTGTGGTGGCAGGTATGTTTTTAGTTTCTTTTTCAAAATTCCATAGTTCAACTTCAAATGGGAACCACCCGGACCCAACGTCTCCTCATAATTAAATCCTATCTAAAGCCTTTTTTTTATATATTTTTGAATAATGCGGGACAATATAATATCAAGCTGGCCGCACACGTCTCCATTGAATTTTTCATTTAAATTTTTAAAAATTAGTTTTTCTAAATTAGTTTCCATTTATAATAAGTGTAAGTAAAAGGTTATATTAAATAATAATAATATATCTAGATGAGGACACCCACATTTATCCATCAAATGCTCAGGTTTTGGTTTCCTGCTGTGCAGAAGTACACGGTGGTTATGCTCTACAGCTTCTTCTCACATTACAAGTCTAGCAGGGTTGCCAACCTCCCACAGCATTTTTTACTGACAAAACATGGACAATTTACTGGTGCAGCACATTTTTTTTACCGGCAACCTGAGAAATTACCAAACCCCTATTGAAAACTAATACAGTGGATATTTGAACAGTATAAACATGATATGGAAACACTGACAATACCTAATACAAAGTTGTTTGCTTGATTTCACACGTAAAAATTCAACACAGCATGAAATTATCAGACCCTGATATTTACTGGCAGTTGTAAAAAAAATCACCGATTTTTACAAGCTGTCAGTAAATTTACTGGTGGTTGGTAACCCTGAAGTCTAGGGATCAACCAACTCATTGAAAACAATGCACCCAACCCCATGGGGCTGATGTCTTATTTCATCAGCTGTTAAACAGTTTGGGTAGCTCACCTGATGTGGTCATTAGAAAGGGCCCACAACATCCCTGTGCTGAGTTCCAAGGTCTGTACACCTACTATGCCCATTATGATTGGTTACCACCATCCCTGTGCTGAGTATCCGGGTCTGTACACCTGCTGTGCCCATTATGAGGGGTTCTCACCATCCCTGTGTTGGGTTCCTGGGTCTGTACACCTGCTTTGCCCATTATGAGGGGTTCCCACCATCCCTGTGCTAAGTTTCTGAGTCTGTACACCTGTTGTGAGCATTATGAGGGATTCCCACCATCCCTGTGCTGAGTTCCCAGGTCTGTACACCTACTGTGCCCATTATGATTGGTTAACACCATCCCTGTGCTGAGTTCTCAGGTCTGTACACCTGCTGTGCCCATTATGAGGGGTTCCCCCCATCCCTGTGCTGAGTTCTCAGGTCTGTACACCTGCTGTGCCAATTATGAGGGGTTCTTACCATCCCTGTGCTGAGTTCTCAGGTCTGTACACCCGCTGTGCCCATTATGAAGGGTTCCAACCATCCCTGTGTTAAGTTTCTGGGTCTGTACACCTGCTGTGCCCGTTATGAGGGGTTTCCACCATCCATGTGCTAAATTTCTGGGTCTGTACACCTGCTGTGCCCATTATGAGGGGTTCCTACCATCCCTTTGCTGAGTTCTCGGGTCTGTACACCTGCTGTGCCCATTATGAGGGGTTCCCACTATCCCTGTGCTAAGTTTCTGGGTCTGTACCCCTGCTGTTCCAATTATGAGGGATTCCCACCATCCCTGTGCTGCGTTCCTGGGTCTGTACACCTGCTGTGCCCATTATGAGGGGTTCCCACCATCCCTGTCGATTTTTTAACATTATATTTTATTATGAAGAATGTAACAGGATCATCCTAAGACACACATAAAAGTGGGCTGTAACACCCAGACTTCCCAGGTGGACAGGAATTGGAGATTCAGGAATTACGTCAAGGAGACCTCGATGTTTGAGCATCCAAGACATATAAGAAATTAGGCCAGGGCGGTCTTAGCCCATCGGGCTCCATCTGTAGCTAACATCATAGCTCCCAACTGTCCCTGATTTCGAAGGGACTGTCCCTGATTTGGAGCAGTGTCCCTCTGTCCCTCATTCCTCCTCATTTGTCCCTCATTTTGGTCTGATCTATATAGTTGTATATAAAAATGCACTTTTTTATCTCTCAAAATGTGTTTCCCAGTGCTAAACCTTTCATCAAATTTAAATTAAATTGCTGCATTTGTAAATTTTAAAAGCCAATACAAAGGAATAGTAGTGGTAAAAAAATAAAAAAATAAATAAAATAAAAAGCCCTTGTGGATTTAATTGAAGGGGTTGTAAAGGTAAATATTTTTTCACCTTAATGCATTCTATGCATTAAGGTGAAAAAACATCTGACAGTGCCTGCGCTCCCAGCCCCCCCCCCCCCCGTTTTACTTACCTGACCCCTCTTAGCTGACCCCACTTAGCTGATTGGCTAGAGTGGATGGATTGAAAGCAGCACAGCCATTGGCTCATGTTGCTGTCAATCACATCCAATGACGCGGCGCGCCGGGGGGGCGGGTCTGAGTCATACAGCGAGCGGCTATAGCTGCCGGCTGTATCACGGGAGCGCACCCGCAAATGTGCTTCTCACAAAGCGAGGGAGCACGGGAGGGAGCCGAGACAGCCGCCGAGGGACCCCGGAAGAGAAGGTTCGGGGCCACTCTGTGCAAAAAGAGCTGCACAGCGGAGGTAAGTATAACATGTTTGTTATTTTAAAAAAATAAAATAAATTAAGTTTACAACCCCTTTAACCTTTTTTATTTGGTTAATTCTCCTTTAAGGGGG
>NW_027507788.1:10805238-10887738 GCF_037356315.1 Lithobates pipiens | reverse complement strand
CGCTTATAATCGATCAGCACAGACCCCCCCGTCCCCCCGTCCCCCGTCAGAGGAGCAGCCAATCGGCTCTCCTCTACTCCCGTCTTCCAAATGTGGAACTTCCGCTTATTTGCTTAACATTTTTTCCCCCCAGGCTGGAACACCTCTTTAAAGTGATTGTAAAGGCTCGCTTTTTTTTTTCAAACAAAAAACATGTTATACTTACCACCTCTGTGCGGTTGGTTTTGCACAGAGCAGCCCCGATCCTCCTCTTCTCATGTCCCTCTTTGCTACTCCTGGCCCCTCCCTCCTTTGAGTGCCCCTCAGCCAGCAACTTGCTGCAGGTTGTCACCCAAGCCGAGTCAGAGCTGTGTGTATCCATTCAGACATGGAGCCCTGACCCCTCTCTCCCCTGATTGGCTGACTGACTTTGATTGACAGCTGCAAGAGCCAACAGTGCTGCTGCTCTCTCTCAGCCAATCAGGAGGAGTGTACTGGATGGCTAAGGGGATCGTCGACTTTGCTGGAAAGAGAAGGAGCTCAGGTAGGTAATTGGGGGGTGCTGGGGGGGGGGGCTGCTACACACAGAAGATGTTTTTTCTTAATGCATAGAATGCATTAAGAAAAAAAAATAACCTTCTGCCTTTACAACTCCTTTAATGTATGATAAGGGTGGTAGTAATGTTGCACCGATACTGTTTTTTTTTTTTATCAGCGAGTATGACTACCAATACTTTCAGTCAAGTACTCGCTGATACTGAGTAACGATACTTTGGGGTGCGATTTGTGTCAATACAAAGAAATTTGCCACAAATCTCACTGCAAAGAATTGCATGCGATTTCCCCCACCGTGTGTGAATAGAAATGTAAAAGCTCCATCTAGTGGGCAGTATATTAATAGTGTTTCACAGAACTCACAGTACATATCTGGCCAAATGCAAAATTTGCATAGGTGTCCCGGTCCTGCCGATGATAGCAAATCACAACCACTGGAGGTGCTCTCAGAACTGAAGGAGAAGTTCCGGGACTCCATGGGTATGTCGGATGGAAGTGATGTCAGTTTGGGAGCGGACAAATGCAAAATCTGCATAGGTGTCCTGGTCCTGCTGAAAATAGCAATACACGGCCGCTGGAGGTGCTCACACGGCTGGAGGAGAAGCTCCGGGACCCCATGTTTAAAGTGCGGAAGTGATGTCAGCTTGGGGGCAGACTGCCTCTACATCTCTGTGAGCACCTCCAGTGCCCGTGATCCTCTAGTTCTTTTTTGTCCTTCCCTTCTACATCTCTTCCTTTGGAGAGATTTTTTGTATTTCTTTTTTGGATTGATGACATTCTTGTCCTTTTTTGCAGTGCCATTGTCTCTCCCTGGCCACAAGGGCGCTGCCTATTGGCTAAAGAAGCTGTCCATCATCTGTGTCTTCTCAGGGTCCTTTTTGCAGTTTCCATATCTCTTCTTTATAACATTGGTACTGCCTATTGGATGCTGTAGTTGTCCATCATCTGGGTGCTTATGTCTCTTCTTGTTAACATGGGCACTGCTTATTTTCTATATAAATTGTACATAATCTGGGTCTTTTCAGGGTCCTTCTTAGCCCCTGTACACACGGTCGGAGATTTCGACAACCAAATCCGTCGGATCTTGTCCGAAACTGTTGCATATACACGGTCGGACTAAGTTGTCGAAAAATCCGATCATTCAGAACGTGATGACGTAATTTCGTTACGATGGGACTACATTCAGGCTAGTAGCCAATAGCTTTGATGTAGGAATTTGATCTGAGCATGCGTGGCACTTGGTCTGATCAAAATTCTCTACACATGATCGGAGTATGTCCGATCGAACCAGTTGGTCGGGAAATATTTCCAGCAAGTTGGAAAATTGGGTCCGACGGATATTCCGACAGAATCAGTCCGATGCAGACCACACACAGTCGGATTATCCGACAACACGGTCCGATAGGACACATTCCAACGGATTCTCCGGTCATGTGTACAAGGGCTTACAGTATCTTTGTCTCTTCCTGGTAACATGGCCACTGCCTATTGACTATTGAGTTGTCCATCATCTGGGTCTTCTCAGAGTCCTTTTTGCAGTTCCCATATCTCTTGTTGGTAACATGGACACTACCTATTGGCTACTGAAGTTGTCCATCATCTGGGTCTTCTCAGAGTCCATTTTACAGTGCCCATATCTTTTCTTGGTAACATGGGCACTGCCTATTGGCTACTGAAGTTATACATAATCTGGGTCTTCTCAGGATCCTTCTTGCAGTATATTTGTCTCTTCCTGGTAACATGGGCACTCCACTACAAATTGACTACTGTAGTTGTCCATCATCTGGGTCATCTCAGGGTCCTTCTTGCAGTGCCATTGCCTCTTCCTGGTAATATGGGCACTGCCTATTGACTACTGAGGTTGTCCATCATCTGGATCTTCTCAGGGTTCTTTTTGTTCTTGGTAACATGGACACTACCTGTTGGCTATGGAAGTTGCCCATCATCTGGGTCTTCTCAGGGTCCTTTGTGCAGTTCCCATATCTCTTCTTGGTAACAAGGGCACTACCTGTTGGCTATGGAAGTTGTCCATCATCTGGGTCATCTCAGGGGTCTTTAGTCTTTAAGGACTGGTGCTGTGACATCATGGATGGCCAGTAACAAAAACCAGTCTGTGTAATAATTTCCGTTTTGTGGTAATAATAACGATATTTCATTCATTCATATTGATGAGGAAAGTTCCAAGAAAGTCGGTTCAGTTCTTGTGTAAAAAACTTAAAAATGTATTTAATAGTAAAAATTGCAAAATATTACAAAAACAATATCAAAGTATAGAATGTCATTAATAATGTATAATATTCTTAAGATGAAGATTGAATCAGATATGTGTGTGTATGTAGATATGTGAGAATAGCTGTATCAGCTTCCTTCAATGTCTCATGGTGTCTCATGTCTGCAGCAGAATCTGCCTGTCTGCCCTCTGTTACTAGCTTTTTACTCCTAAATTCAGCCCATGAAAATAGCCCCCACCTTCCTAAAAAGGATTGGTTTGTCTTAAAAGCTTCTAACCGACTTGTAGTCCTTCAGAAAATCTCAGGCTTTCCTGAGACATAGCTTTCCTCCCAACTCACACAAGGGCGGGAGTTTACGTTCCTGAGGTGTGGGAGGAGCTATATGTAAAACCATTTACCTAAGGCTGGCCATACAATATAAGTTTCCTTTAACTTCTAAATCAAATACTATACATATATATATATATATATATATATATATATATATATATATATATATCAGTAGATATATTATATTCATTTAAAACGCAATGTTCTTAATAATATCCTAGTCAAGAAAAATTGTAATATAAAATATGATCTTAACTGAAACATGAACCTTTACATCTTAAAGTATGTGAATTCTTCCTTCTCACAGATGGGGAGAAGATGAGAACCCAACGCAAGATTCCTAATTACAAACACGTTTAGCTCTCCGTAGGAATGTTTATGAAGCTTAAAACAATTTATATACTTTCACAAGTATAAAAATCTTATATCATTTCACTTTTACATAGAAGAGATATAAATATATATATTTATATATACAATTCAATTATTATGTAAGATCCAATCTATTCATTAATTTGTTAATATTTGTTAATAATGAAAATCTTTCCTTTAACTTCTAAATCAAATACTATATATATATATCAGTAGATATATTATATTTATTTAAAACGCAAGGTTCTTAATAATATCCTAGTCAAGAAAAATTGTAATATAAATATGTTTAGTTCTCCGTAGGAATGTTTATGAAGCTTAAAACAATGTATATACTTTCACAAGTATAAAAATCTTATATAATTTCACTTTTTCATAGAAGATATATATATATATATATATATATATATATATATATATATTTATATATACAATTCAATTATTATGTAAGATCCAATCTATTCATTCATTTGTTAATAATGAAAATCTAACAGTCTGGAGAGCAGACCAGCAAAGAAATCATTTATTTTTATCTTTTATATCTGTCTGTATTTTAGCCTATCCCTTATATGTATACCAAATAATAATAAGTACATCAAATCATTTAAAGGAACATCAACCATAAACATATATAATTAAACTCCTCTACATATCCCAATAAGTGTAATGATCTATATGGTGCTTTCAATTATATAAAGAGCAGTGAAGAAGATACACATATATTGAGTACAGTAAATATACAATGAATAAATAAATTGCAAATTTTCAATTGTCTTTCAAAATTAATCCAAGTTGTGATGCAGTCCAAAAGGTGACTCAATTATTCTACACATGAATGTGCCAATTTTTCAGTGACTCCCACCACCATTCAAATAATATGCTCACCTCACCATTTGACCTCTCATACCAGGTCAAATCACGCTTTCCTCTACTATGGGGCATAAGAAATTGGGCTCCTCTGCTCTCCTCCTGTGCTCCTTCTGGTATACTGGATCTGTTCCTGTAATTCCCGTGTGTGGCCCTTTAAATCCACGGTTCCATAACGCTATGCAAACTCATACCAGAAAGGGCATCTTTATGGGGGTAGCCTCCTTTACAAACCACTGGCAAAAAAGCTGGCCCGGTCTGTTCTCTTGCATGAACACCACAGTCCATTCATATCTCTCTTTTGTAGGATTTCGTAAAAGTGGAAGGCTTTGTAGCCAACTTAAGCACATATAATGGTCTTCCTTCATATGAAGTTCCAATTGAAAATATGTGAACAATGTTTGAGCAAGATCTTTTCTCTATTCATGTGGTGCATCCATTTCTCAATCTCTTTCCGTGTATGATAGTCTCCATAGCAGAGGAGGCTCTTTAATTAGGCAGATTAGGCGGTCGCCTAAGGCCTCGCTCTCACAAGGGCCTTGCGGCCGCCTAATTTGGCCCACTCGCACACGGGGCATCGCTTTTTGAGAAATGTCTCTCTCCCTAAGTAGAGATCCTCTCTGCTCCGGTAAATTACCTGGGACCTAGGACATGACAGTGATCACTGCTCCCGATGACAGGGAGCAGTGGATCTCTGTCATGACACAAGGCAGAACGGGGAAATGCCTTGTTTACATCTCCCCATTCTTCCGTTCCACATGACAATCGCGGGCCGCCGGAGAACATCGAGTTCCGGGACCCGCGGGCACGCTCCCATGGCGTGGGGCAGCGCGTCCGCCTGGAAGGCAGCAAATTTAAAGTTTTAAATTAAAAATTGAAAGGCAAATTTAAACCCCCACATCAAATCATTCTCTGTAGCTATTACCTTTTGTACCACCACCCGCTCCCTTTAGAATGTAAGCTCTACGAGCCGGGCCCTCCTCTACCTTTTGTATTGAATTGTACTGTAATTGTGTTGTTCCCCCCCTATACATTGTAAAGCGCTGCGTAAACTGTTGGCGCTATATAAATCGTGTATAATGATATAATAATAGTAAAGGGACATACATGTACCCATGCCCATTTGCCTGCCTGTGCCATTCTGCCGACGTACATCTGCGTGCGGCGGTCGGCAAGCGGTTAATGTAAAAAGAAAATGTATAAGGTGTGGAAACGGGGGGGGGGGGGGATGAACTATTTTCATATTACTGGGTTTAGTAACAAAATGTTTAGACTTTTACAACCACTTTAACTCTTTAATTGCCCATGATGTTAATTCCTTCCCAGCCAGTGTCATTAGTACAGTGACAGTGCATATTTTTGGTTCCCAAAAAATGTCAAAAGTGTCAGTTAGGTGTCCGATTTGTCTGCTGCAATAGTGCAGTCCCACTATAAGTTGCTGATCGCCACCATTGCGAGTAAAAAAAAAAAAAAAAAAAATGAAACAAAAAAAAAAAATATACCACAATTTGTAGACGGTATAACTTTTGCGCAAACCAATCAATATACGCTTATTGGGATTTTTATTTTTCCCCCAAAAACATGTAGCACAATACATATTGGCCTAAATAGATGAAGAAATTTGATTTTTTCATTTTTATTTTATTGGATATGTTTTATAGCAGAAAGTAAAAAATATCGTATTTTTTATTTTATTTTGTTTTTTTGTTTATAGCGCAAAAAATAAAAACCACAGAGGTGATCAAATACCACCAAAAGAAAGCTCTATTTGTGGGGAAAAAAAGGACATCATTTTTTTTTGGGGGGTACAGTGTCGCACGACCGCGCAATTGTCAGGTAAAATAACACAGTGCCGTATCGCTAAGAAAACGCCTGGTCATGAATGGGGGTAAATCTTCCAGAGCTGAAGTGGTTAAATTGTCTGTAGTTTAGCTTTAAATTTGTTGTAAAGGCCGAATTCTGTGCATTAAGATAAAAAGTCTCCTGTGCAGGGCAGGACTTAGGGTGGTGGGGGCCCCTGGGCATGAGTCACTTTCGGGCCCTACTTCTATACATTACCGTATTTATCGGTGTATAACACGCACCCCAAATTTAGGAGGGAATTTTAAGGAAAAAAAACTTACATTTAAATGCCCATCAATGCAGCCTTGTCAGTGTCCATCTGCAGCCTTGCCATCCATCTGCAGCCTTTCCCCAGTGTCATTTGCAGCCTTGTCATTGCAGTCTTGAAGTTTAAAAAAGGTGCTGCCGAGATACAGAGTCCTGTGTATCTCAGAGGCGATTGGGTCCTCTCGGCAGCTCTAGGGTCCTCTCGGAGGCTCTTGGCGGCTCTCGAGTTCTCTCGGTGGCTCTCAGGTCCTCTTGGCAGCTCTCGAGTCCTATCAGTCTCTCACAGTCCCGAGCGGAGCTGAGTGTAGCCAAGTCTACTTGGCTCAGCTCACAGTTACGCCCAGTCCCCGCGTTATGTCCATCATAGGGCAGGACTGGGCGTGACTGTGAGTGGAGCTGAGCTGAGTACACTCAGATATGTATCTCAGTGGGGCCCACGGGGCCCCATATTGGGTGGGGCCCATGGGCTTGAGCCCAGTCAAGGCCAATGGTAAGTCCTGCCCTGCTCCTGTGTGTAGCTGCCCCCCATCCCGTAATACTTCCCTAAGCCCCCTCTCTATCCAGCGATGTCCACGAGTGCCTCCGCCCTCTGGAACTCCCCCCTCCTAATTGGCACCATTGTCTCCCACTGCTGTCAATCAAACTCAGTTAACCAATCAGGGGAAAGAGAGAGGGGGGGCGGGACCGAACCACCGCTGTGTCTGAATGGATACACGGAGCTGCAGCTGGGCTCGGGTACCCCCATAGTAAGCTGTTTGCTGTGGGGGGGCACTCAACAAGAGGGAGGGGCCAGGAGTGCTGAAGAGGGACCCGAGAAGAGGAGGATCCGAACTACTACTGTGCAAAGCCACTTCACAGAGCAGGTAAGTATAACACGTTTGGTACTTTAATAGAAAACAAACTCAGACTTTATAATTACTTTATTAATGACATAAATACATCTAAGAATCCAGTTTTTAGAAATCCCGCCGGAAACTAGTTTGCTTCTAATAACAATAATAATTATGACACGTTGCGGAGCCTCCTAGACAGGATTATAACAAAAGCAACACTTTTAAATGGATGTTCGGAATAGTACTTAATAATATCATCTAATTATAATATAATAACGGAGAGAACTAGTTCTAGCCACATAGCCTGGCCACGCTGCAGGTCATTAAGTGCATTAAGTAGGGCGATGCCTGATACTGGTTTCCAGTAAATGCTTCTGGATAAATCAGGAGGACAATATGTATAATAATGGTGTGAAAATTGCTAACTCAACAAGACTTCAGATTTCTAAAGATCTATCTGTACAATGTGAAAGATAACTGGTTGATACAGCTGGTTTCATCTCGGCTTGGTTCTCACCACAAAGTGACCCCCCAATGCAACCAATAAGATGGGTTGGGGGCTTATGATGCTTTCCAAGAGAGAGAGTCGAAAAAAGGGAAAAAGCCATCACTGCTTACTTACCTGATCATCTGCTTCTGGTGGTTTCCACACTACTGGTTGTCAACTTCTGACTGAGCAGGTGCAATGGTATCTCTACAACAGGGGCAGTAATGAGAATGGAAGGCCAGACCAGGCTTTCTCAACCTTTTAACCCTAGAGCAGCCTTTCTCAACCTTTTCAACACAGAGGAACCCTTGAAATAGTTCTCTGGTCTCGGGGGAAGCCCCTGCTAAAAATTTGAAATCTACAACTCATGATACATTAATGTGATGGTCAGTGGGAAGAATGGTCCTTACACTTGTGGTCATTGGGAAGAATTACCTCCTTACAGATAGCTAAAAAGATCAATGGTGTGAGTGGGAACTTATCTGAGAGGCAGTACTTGCCCAATGCTAAAGGAACCCCTAACAACCTCTGGAGGAACCCTAGGGTTCCACAAAACCCTGGTTGAGAATCACTGCCCTAGAAGAACCCCAAAAATATATTTTTAGGTCTTGAGGAACCCTTACTAAAACCTATTCATTAGGGGTCAATAGGAACAATGCTCCTTGTACTGGTGGTCAATAGGAAGAATGCTCCTTATACTGGTGGTCAATAAGGCAGAATGTTCCCCTTAAAGTGGTGCTCAGAAAGACACCCTTAAAGACAGCTAAAATTATATTTGGTGTCATACTGCTGGCTTTGCTAAGTGGTGCTGAAGCTTGAACTCTTTAGGCACCATCAAAAAGGTGGTTCAACAGCCACAGCTCAAGGAACCCCTAGCAACCCCTGGAGGAACCCCAGGGTTCCACGGAACCCTGGTTGACAAGACTTCAGATTTCTAAAGGTCTATCTGTACAAGGTGAAAGCTAACTGGTTGATACAGCCAGTTTCATCTCGGCTTGGTTCTCACCGCAAAGTGACCCCCCAATGCAACCAATAAGATGGGTTGGGGGCATACGATGCTTTCCAAGAGAGAGAGTCGAAAAAAAAGGGAAAAAGCCATCACTGCTTACTTACCTGATCATCTGCTTCTGGTGGTTTCCACACTACTGGTTGTCAACTTCTGAGCAGGTGCAATGGTATCTCTACAACAGGGGCAGTAATGAGAATGGAAGGACAGGAGCAGAGTAGCAGAAAATGAAGGTAGAATGGCAGGAGCAGGGATGGTTCTTTTTACATCAAATTATTTTTATTGATAAAACAAAGAAAAAGAAAAACTCGGAAAATCTCTCAATTGTTTACTGAATATTATCTTGAGGAAGATCCGGCCTTTTTTCTATTACAATGTACACATATCCCATTAGAGAGATATAAGAATTCAATGTTATGCCATCTGGTGAATGCAGCCAAAAGCTGCATCACCATTTGTTGGAAGGAAGCGGGGGCACCGCGAATTTCGCAATGGTTAACCACTTCCCACCCGGCCAATGCACATATACGGCCGGGTGGGAGCCGTCTACTCCTGATAGGACGTTGTGGAGGCCTCTCTAATCCCGATGCGCCCGTGTCACCGGGACACGGCGCATCTCAGATCGGCAGGAGGGCTCTGTGATTGGCCCTCCTGATCACATGACGGCCGTGTCCAATCACGGCCGTCATGTGATGTAAACAAACAGCCGGTTGCTAGGCAATCGGCTCCTCCTCTCCTCACACAGAAGTCATCGCTGAGGAGAGGAGAGCAGATTGCTGCAGCCGGCTGATGATGAGTGAGTATGAGCTGTTTTTTACAGCTTTTTACTCACTGATCTTCAGTCTAGTGTAAACACACAACACACCACACAGTGTAAACACAGTCCCCACATATGTCCCCATAACACACATGTCCCCAAAACATACATGTCCCCAAAAAATAAAAACACATGTCCCTAATAATAAAAACATGTCCCCCACATATGTCCCACTAAAATCACTTGTCCCAATGATTATCTGCACACATATGTACGTGATCACCTGCACACATATGTACATGATCATTTGCGTACATATGTCCGTGATCACACAAACCAATTATTATACACTTAACAGAATTTTTTTTTACCAAAAACATGTAGCAGAATACATTTTGGCTTAAATTTATGACAAAATTAGATTTTATTGGATTTCTTTTAAAATAGAAAAAAGAAAATATTGTTTTTTTTCCAAATTTCTGCTTTTTTGCGCTTATATCGCAAAAAAATAAAAAACGGAGTCGTGAATAAATAACACCAAAATAAAGCTCTATTTGTGCGAACAAAATGATAAAAATTTCATTTGGGTACAGTGTAGCATGACCGCGCAATTGTCACTGAAAGCGCTAGAGCGATGAAAGCTGAAAATTGGGCTGGGAAGGAAGGGGGCGAAAGTGCCCTGTATTGTAGTGGTTAAACAAAGTAAGGAAAAATTGGGATCATGGAGAATGTGATCCCTATGCCTCCTGAGGAAAGGGAAGCTATAGTGCAAGTCTGGGCCCCGTGGGAAATTTTTTTACAGTCAGAGGAGGGGAAGAGGTTGATGGGAGAGGAAACTGAGGATTAGATGAACTGGTTGAGTGATGTAAACCTTACCCTCTGTTGGGTGGGGCCGGTTTCCTCCCCTTTTCTCTCTTTTTCTCTCTCTTCCCTACCCTCTCTCTGTTCCCCCCCTTCCTTCCCCCCCCCCCCTTTTTTTTTTTTTTTTTTTTTTTTTTTTTTTAGTAGGAAGAGGACCGCGATGGGGAATGGATATTGTATTGGATATCGTATTGATATTGTTTTGTTTATAAAAATGGCAGGAATATATTATGTTGTATTTTATTGATGATGTTTAATGGAACATTTGGTTACCAGAAAATATTTCTTTTCTTATATGTAATTATTATTAACAACCTATGTTTTGTATTTTTGCAAAGAAATAAAGAATTAAAAAAAAAAAAGAAAAAGAAAAACTCTTCCATTGAACAAAAAACATACATCGCATTGCAGAGGACATATTATCTAGACCAGGCTTTCTCAACCTTTTAACCCTAGAGGAACCCCAAAAATAATTTGCTCTGGTGCCAAACTGCTCCTGCATCGCTTTGTGGAGGACTACGACTACCAGCTCTACCCACCTACAGAGTGGACATCACCAGCTAGCTGCTATGGCACTCGTGCCACTCCTTGCCTTTACGCTCTCTGTCCCCAACTTCAGGGGTGTTAGGCGGGAGGTGCAAGAGAGGCCTCCACAACATTCCAGTCTTCCCCAGGTACGTGATAGTTGATGACATGCATTACACAGTGACAAACAACTTTCAATATGAAGTTGCTAGGGGACATACCGTATGTGCAGTTTATCCTCAACAGGTTTCAAGGCACTGGCCGCTTCTTCAGGAAGGATTGGAGCAATGAGCATCTAAGAACGAGCAAAATATTACTTACAAAATATACTAAAGGTTATTGTTCAAAAATATCACAATGAACAAACGTATAATATCAGCGTTTATTTCTGAGAATGATGAAAAGTTTATAGACGTAACGTGCTTAGTATGGCACCACATCCATGGAGAGCACAAAAGAACAAAAAACAGGGGATAGGACTTTAAGGGTTGCCATCTGCAATCCTAGATAGGAAAGAGGAGTACTCAGATTCATGAAAAAGAAAAAGTTTATTTAACAACATAGTTAAAATATAATAAAAACATATAAAAAATGTGTGCAATCAAATGGATGGAACATTCCCCCATAGGAGCTGGATAGCTAAGGTCTGTGCATATACAAAGAGAGGTGTCTCAATATCCCACTTCAATTCAGATTATAGCAGATAAGAAGATAATCCTCTGTATACAGCGCCAGACGTAGGGATCAATGTATCGTCACCAATAGTGATCACTACGCGTTTCGCCAAAGGCTTCCTCAGTGTATCCTATTGGTATTGTACATGCCAATCCAAAACGAGAACCATGGAGTATTTGGTCCACAGCACTAAAGGAAAGAGGGTCACACACATTTAGTTCAAGGAGAACATGCATCGGGGTCAGTGCAGCTAGGGAGGGGGTCACACTATGGCAAAGCCTATACTTTAAGAAGCAAGCAGACAGTAGGCTTCTATTCCATAATTGAATGGACAAGTTGTCCCGCATGTAGTTGTCCTCTCGTGTGCTCAGGAAGCGGGTTCTCCCATACCACTCCTGGCTGTGACCTCCATGAACTCACAAGAGGCGAGTCAGATGTCCACCATTTCTAAGAATCGCCCAAGGGGGGGCTTACCCAAAATCCAGTGGGCAACCCAAAGCTTAATTGAACAAGCTGAAGTTAGAAGCTGATTGGCTTCCATGCACGGCTGTTTTGAGATCCTGAGTGCTCCAGTTCTAGCAAATCTAGTAACTAGAACACCTGAATTTATTAGTTTTAGGGCAGAACTGGTTTTGCAATCTTACAAGGAACCGGAAAATGTATTAGCTGGGTGTGTTTTAGGGAGAAGGTGTTAATTATTACTACTCTTGACTCCTATAAATGGCATACAGCTGAGCCCATTTCACTAACTAGGACTCAGAAATCCCTCCACATCTGCATTCCAACCAGGTAACATTTCACATAATATCAGATATGTTCCATTGTTGTATAATTCATGTTTGCTGTGGCTGGGACGGGGTTTTGACTTCACCTTATGTTGACGCTCCTCATCCTCATCTTCCCTCTGTGTTTTATCTTATTTTAAGTGACTTATTGAAGATCAGATTAGAAATTTTCATCAAACATGGTGTCCTTCAGCCTGGCAGTTTTCTTTGTGGTAGCAGGTAAGTTGTTTTTTAGCTCTTTTTCAAAAATCTGTAATTCAACTTCAGATGGGAATCAGGACCCAATTCTCCTCATTATTGAATTATATGTAAAGCCTTTTTTTTATGGTTTTGAATACAGCAGAATTTTATTGCAATTTTCCTTTATTTCCTGCACTGGAGAGCCAACAGAATATCAAGCTGGTCACACACGTGGCCATTGAACTTATTTCACATTTCTTTGTTTTAATTGTTTTTCTTCGTTTCTTTTATTTTTTTTATTTTTTTTGTGGTGTTACTTCCTGCCCTGGAGAGACAACATACTATCAAGCTGGTCACACACGTGGCCATTGAACTTTTAATTTAATTTTGTTTTTTTATTTTGTTTTTCTTAGTTTTTTGGGTTTTTTTTCTCTTTTTTTGTTGTGTTACTTTCAGCCCCAGAGACACTAAAGAATATCAAGTGGGTCACACATGTGGCCATTGAACTTTTCATTTCATTTTTCTTAGTTTTTTGTTTTAATTTTTAGTTTTTCTTTGTATTTTCTCTTTTTTTGTTGTGTTACTTTCTGCCCCAGAGACTCAACAGAATATCAAGCGGGTCACACATGTGTCCATTGAACTTTTCATTTCATTTTTCTTTGTTTTTTGTTGTAATAATTTTTTCTTAGTTTTTTTGTAATTTTTATTTTTTTTTATTTTTTTTTGTGCTGTTACTTCCTGCCCTAGAGAGCCAAGATAATATCAAGCTGGTCACGTACGTGGCCATTGAACTTTTAATTTAATTTTGTTATGTTTTTTGATTTTTGAGTTTGTTTTTCTTAGTTTATTGGGTTTTTTTTCTCTTTTTTTGTTGTGTTACTTTCAGCCCCAGAGACACTAAAGAATATCAAGCGGGTTACACATGTGGCCATTGAACTTTTCATTTCATTTTTCTTTGTTTTTTGTTTTAATTTTTTGTTTTTCTTTGTATTTTCTCTTTTTTTGTTGTGTTACTTTCTGCCCCAGAGACTCAACAGAATATCAAGCTGGTCACACATGTGTCCATTGAACTTTTCATTTCATTTTTCTTTGTTTTTTGTTGTAATTATTTTTTCTTATTTTTTTTGTAATTTTTTTTATTTTTATTTGTGCTGTTACTTCCTGCCCTAGAGAGCCAACATAATATCAAGCTGGTCACGTACATGGCCATTGAACTTTTCATTTCATTTTGTTTTGTTTTTTGATTTTTGAGTTTGTTTTTCTTAGTTTTTTGGGGGGGGGTTTTCTCTTTTTTTGTTGTGTTACTTTCTGCCCCAGAGACACAACACAATATCAAGCTGGTCACACATGTGTCCATTGAACTTTTCATTTCATTTTTCTTTATTTTTTGTTGTAATTATTTTTTTATTAGTTTTTTTTGTAATTTTTTTTTTTTTTTGTGTTGTTACTTCCTGCCCTAGAGAGCCAACATAATATCAAGCTGGTCACACATGTGGCTATTGAACTTTTCATTTCATTTTCCTTTGTTTTTTTGTTTTTATATTTAGTTTTTCTTTCTTTTTTTCTCTTTTTTTTTGTTGTGTTACTTTCTGCCCCAGAGACACAACAGAATATCAAGCTGGACACCCACGTGGCCATTGAACATTTCATTTTATTTTTCTTTGTTTTTTTTTGTTTTTTTATTATTTAATTTTATTTATCTTTTTTCTTTGTTTCTTCCTGCCCCAGAGACACAATAGAATATCAAGCTGATCACACCTGTACCCATTGAACATTTAATTTATTTTTTCTTAGTTTTTTTTATTACATTTTTTGTTTACATTTATTTTTTTTTGTTTTTGAGTACAAAAGTAAGGTTATTTATCATTTCTAAATAAGTAAATAAGATTTACATTATTATAATTATTATTATTATTACTATTATTATTTGCCATCTATAGCTAACATGTCACTTTTGGTGGGCTTACCCATATATTAATAGGATGATTAACTTTTTTTTATTATTATTATAATTATTAATTTCATTATTGTTTATCATCTATAGCAAACATGCAACTTTTAGTGTCTTACCCATACAGTATATTATTAAATAATATTTACTTTATTATTATTATTATTATTAATAATAATAATAATAATAATAATAATAATAATTTATCGCTAACATTAATTTAAATAACATAAATTTGAATTAGCCTAAGCTAAGGGAAAGGAAATGGTATTTAAAGCCATTCTAATGGCTTTTTGGGTTATACTCAGAAGATGGTTAAAATGATGTCACTCACAATAGGAATAGGAATAATGTTACTCAGAAATAAATAAAAAAAATATATATATATTTTGGTGAAAAATAACTAATTCAACAGATTTTTATAATGAGTTATGTTTCCATATAAATACTTTAATTAATATTGTAAAAAAAAAAAATCTTTGTTTTTATATGAAATGTTTTTTGTTTGTATTGAGCATTATATTACAAAAAAAGATAAATAAAGCCCAAAATTTTAAAAAAAATAAAAAAAAAAATAAATAAGAAAAAAGATGGCCACTTTCGCATGTATAGTTATAGAAAGCTAGACTGTTGATTCCTTTTATTCTGCATATAAATAATTCTAATAATATAATATAATAATATTCTTCAAGAAAATGTTACATCGACTGCAGCTATTAATTTGTTTCTTTTTTCTTTTACAGCGCTCCACATTCAGACTATTACAGGTGAGTGACATGTTACTATTTACAAAGTCAACGCACCAGGATAGAGATCACGAATTTTCAAAAAAGTGACAGATGTGTGACAGTTTTTTTCAGTTAACCTCTTGAGCCCCAGAAGATTTACCCCACTTCATGACCAGAGCCATTGTTTGCGATACGGCACTGCGTTACTTTAACTAACAATTGTGCAGTTGTACGACGCTGTACTGAAATATGTCCTTTTTTTTTTTAACCACAAATAGAGCTTTCTTTTGGCGGTATTTGATCACCTCAGCATTTTTTTATTTATTTTTTTGCACTATAAACAAAAAAAGAGCAGCAATTGTGAAAAAAACAATATTTTTTACTTTCTGCTATAAAACATATCCAATTAAAAAAATTGTAAAAATGTAAAAAATCTAATTTCTTCATTAGTTTATGCTACATATTTTTGGTAAAAAAAAAATCCCAATAAGCGCATATTGATTGGTTTTATCACATCTACAAACTATGGGATAGATTTATGGAATTTGTTTTTTTTTTACTAATAATGGCTGCGTTTAGTGATTATTTTAGTGGGACTGCGATATTGCAGCGGTCAAATCGGACACCAACTGACACTTTTTTTGGTGACCAGTGACACCAATACAGTTATCAGTGCTAAAAAAAAATGTCACTGTACTAATGACATTAGTGATAGGGCAGTACAACCGACCCTGTTGTACCGGGCCCTGTCCATCAGCTCCACGGGGGGCATGCAGCATTACAGTTCATTATGACATTTAAAAAAAAATAGAGCTTGCTAAACTCCTCCCTGTGCCTACTTGCTTATGGGGGGATGCAATTACATTTTCCCGGGCCCCATCAGGTCAGCACTGGGGCCCAGCAGGAGAGCGTAGTGGAGGGACTCTTTTTAATTTTTGGGGCATATGTACATCATGTTGTGCCGCTACTGAATTAGTTCCGACTGGCGGAGTGATACTACGATTCTCCGCCTTGCTCCTGCTTCCCATCCTTTCGAGTGGGCACAAGCTCATCTTCCTCAGGACCAGCTTGTGCCTCTTAGAAATGTCAAAATAGAACCTTCATTGTGTGGTCACCTTCCAAGACCTGGGAGTGCCACTCTCTCTTTTGGATTATATGCACTACAGTCTTTGCACACATATCTCTGATATGTGACAAACATTGGATATTATATATATCTATATATATATATATATATATATATATATATATATATATATATATATTAGACCTCCCAAATGCTCTTCTGCAAGAATGGTCAAACATTCCCATAGACACACTCCTAAACCTTGTGGACGGCCTTCCTGGAAGAGTTGAAGCTGTTATAGCTTCAAAGGGTGGGCCAACTCAATATTAAACCCTACGGACTAAGACTGGGATGCCATTAAAGTTCATGTGCGTGTAAAGGCAGGCGTCCCAGTACATTTGACAATATAGCGGCTGTATGTATATATATATATATATATATATATATATATATATATGTGTATGTGTATATATATATATATATATATATATATATATATATATATATATATATGTATATATATATGTGTATATATATATATATGTATATGTATATATATATATATATATATATATATATATATATATGTATATGTATATATATATATATATATATATATATATATATTATTTTTTATTTTATTTTATTATTTTTTTCCACTAGATCATATTGGACCATTCTTTATTTTTATTTTTTTAGCTTCCTCTTGTTTTTTTGGCTTCCTCTTGACCAACTGTGGGTATAAGATTCTGTATATGGAGGCTTTCTTTTTTTTTTTTTTGCTATGTAATGTATTATACAATTTTATTTACATTATATTATATTATATTTTCTATTCTTTTGCTTTTTCATTTTTTTTTTTTTTTTTTATCTTTTTATATATTAAACAGGTAAAGGTGTATGTCCAAAACACAGCCACTATAGAGAGGTCGGAGGATGTGAGCTAAGATGCGACAAATTGCCATCTCCCGGTGTACCTGTAGAGTGTACTAACAGTAAGGCGCACAAGGATTGCAAGTGTAAACATGGATTACTGGCGCAGAGCGGCACCTATGGCTTCACCATCGCCTGCGTCCCTCCGCAAGAATGCAAAGCCAACTGCAGCGCCAACGCGCACTACGAGCCCTTCGGATCCCCCTGCCAGGCCACCTGTGATAAGCCAACTCTTACCGAAACCTGCAAATTACCAGGAGGCCCGAGGTGTGTCTGTAACGAGGGATACGTCATGGATCAGAACCAGCAGAACAAATGTGTGAAGCACAATGAGTGTTCACATAAACCTTAGACCAGTCATGGATCTTCTTATTATCCACAAATTCATCTCTAAAGGAAATTATCATTGGGGGGCAAGAAGTAAAGAAAATTCCCTCTCGAAAAAAGGAGAAAACACCTTTGTAGTAGAGTGATGGAAGGGGAAGTCTACCTATATTGTGCTTTCTCTGGTTCTTTCCTGCAACCCCCCCCCACCCCCCCCCCCCCCATCATCAGCATAATAAAATGTCTTAATTAAAACCTTTTCTTTTTTCATTGCCTTTGTAGCAAGTAAATAAATAAACCTCCAAGAGTACGGCTATTACTAGCCTGCAGCTAGAGGGAGCTCTCATGATTTGTAGTGTGTGTGACTTCGGAAGAGACTGAAACCAACAAGTTCACATTAAACTTGGAAAGCAACAATGTGCTGTGTCTTCTCTCTCTCATTGGGGGGGGGGGGGTTTGGTGAAAGATCAACAGCGGGAATCTGTGCCACGCAGGGTGATTAAGGCTTACCCAGGCACACCAAAGCAAGGTCCATAAAGACATGGATTATCAAGTTTGGGGTGGAGGAACTTGACTGGCAACACTCAGAAAGAACCCTCAAAGTGGAGCCTATTTATACCAATATCAATAAAAAAAAAAAAAAAACCCTCAATGTTTAGTCATTACAGGTTATGACATGCTTTAAATCCTCAGGGTGATACTGTTGTGGTCTTTAACATCAGAGGTGGTCACGAATGATCGCCTGAACGGTTTCACCAGACTCTCTCGGCTGCTTCAGAGGCTAAATCAAAAAGCCGTCTGCTGCCATGTGCCAGCCCTTGGTTTTAAATGGCTGCTGGTGCATGTCTGCACACTGCATCATGGTCCACATTGGACAGCGCCATCTAGCTGTGGACATCCAGACGCTGATGCAGCAGATCGGATCACAAAAGCCAAGTAATGCCCTTGTATGTCCACAAGATGGAGACAAATCCAAATCCTGAAGGCAGACCCGAACAAACCAACAGCGCCTAAGATAAGACACAGGGCTACAGAACTGTTAAAGAGGAAGTAAACTCTTGAAAAAAAAAAACAACCAGAAAAGACTACCTGCAAGACAAAAGCATAATGAGCTAGTATGCACAGCATACTAGCTCATTATGTATTACTTACCTCAGATTGAAGCCCCCGAACCTGTCCTCGTCTCTCCCTCCGGCAGCCGACATGTCTTCCCGGAGCTACCTCCGGGTATCGTGGCTCCTGTTCTGCCATATAGTGTCCGGCCATCATATATTGTCCGCCCCGTACTGCGCATGCGCAGTACGGAGCAGACGAAGCTTCGGAAAATCTCCGAAGCTGAACGGCGCTTGCGCCGTGAGTGGAGGTGGTAGCCCCACCATCCAAGCAGACATAGGGTTGTGAATATTAGAGGGCCCCTCGCGGGCGAGCTTCGCTCGCCACGCTTCGGGCTCGGCCTCGCTGCGCTCGGCTCTTTTATATTCCTACTCTATGTCCACTTGGATGGTGGGGCTAGAACCTGGACTCACGGCGCAGGCGCCGTTCATCCTCGGCTATTTTCGGAATCTGTGTTGCTGTGTACTGCGCATGCGCAGTACGCAGCGGACACATTTGGATGGATGACCTTATATGATAGGACACCGGCACTCTGATCAGCCGGAGCCGCGATGACGTCACTCCCACACATGCGTGCGGAGACGCCGATTACGCCATGCAGACTGATGCAGCAGCACATAGGTGCCATTGCGTCAGTTTGCTCTAGTGCACATGTGCCAATGTCATCGGCAAATGCAGGGGACAGGGGATATCCTGGTTAGCTACAGATAAGCCCTAATATAGGCTTACCTGTAGCATAAAGTTTACAAAAGGGGTTTACAACCACTTTAAGTAGCCTAATGTCAATTTATATATAAAGAAGAAAATATGTATTCATAAAAAAATATAAAATACTCCAATATGTACAGTGGGCTGTGAGAAAAAAAAGGAGGAGAAAAGGAAAGGGGGAGAAGGACTGACTCTCCAAAGATCATAGCTATTTGAGAAATGGAACAAAACTCAGACTGTCATTCAATCCTGGGTCCTTCTTGGCCTCTAGTTCCCAAATCCAGTGGGCTTCATGTTGAACAAAGTTACCCCCCCCATCTTGTCCTGTGGGATCACTTCCAACGCCCAACATTTCAAGCAACTGGGGTCCCTATCATGTTGTAAACATACATGCCTCGCAAATGGTGCTTTTAGATGGTAGGTCTCAATCTCATAAATGTTTTCCTGAAACCGTTTGCAAACTGGTCTAATAGTCTTACCCACATAAAATGAATTACATGAGCAAACAACTATGTATACTACCCTCATAGTAACACAGTTAGCCCTTTGTCTACATTGAAGGAGCCTCCCAGTAGGTGGTTGTGGGGTATAACCCTCTATCACAGTGATTCTCAACCAGGGTTCCTCCAGAGGTTGCTAGGGGTTCCTTCAGAATTGGGCAATTTCTGCCTCTCAGATAAGTTCTCACTGACCGACACCATTGATCTTTTTAGCTCTCTGTAAGGAGGTAATTCTTCCCAATGACCTCAAGTGTAAGGACCATTCTTCCCACTGACCATCACACTAATGTATCATGAGTTGTAGATTTCTAATTTTTAGCAGGGGTTCTCCAAGACCGGAGAACTATTTCAAGGGTTCCTCTGTGTTGAAAAGGTTGAGAAAGGCTGCTCTATTATATAGGGTCAAGATTCACAACTTCCACAACGTGTCATGCCTACACATGCAGAATATTGAGGGGGTTTCCAAGAGACGTCACTGTGAACCTAAATGTAATTTAGTGATCGTGCCCTTCTGTATACCGATTTTGGGTCTCTAGAAATTAATTTGCTAGCCGCAACATCCTCCCTCAGGAGGTGCCAATGTTCGGAACAAATGTCCCTTATTTTATTATTCTTCTGTGTTTATTGTATATTCAATCTTATGGGACTGGATTGCATATCCTGTGCCTCCTTGCTTTTAAAGATAAGGCAATCCCTGTCGCTACTTTTCACCTGACTATCGGCTTGTGTAAGCCACTTCTTGTTATAACCTCTCGATTGGAATATTTCACTTAAAACTTGGGCTTCCTCCTCAAAGTCCTGATCATTTGCACAACTACGATGGGCCCTGAGGTATTGACCAACAGGTATGTTTTTTATCAATGTTCTGGGTGGAAACTTTCTGCGTGTAATAGACTGTTGGCCGCATTGGGCTTCCTAAACAGTTTTGTTTGGATATGTCTGTCTTTGTCCACAAATATTGTCAAATCCAAGAAAGTGACACTCACGGGTAAAGAGTAAGTTGTAAGGGTTATCACCCAGCGTCCTGACAAATGACTGCAATTCTATCTCACTACCCGACCACAGCAAGAGGATGTCGTCGATGTACCTGTATCAGGATAAGATTCTGGATAGGCACTCCGATGACACCCCCCCTCTATCAAATAGCTAATTCTCCCAATCACCTAGGTAAATATTCACATACACTGGGGCACATTTAGTGCCCATGGCCATGCCTTGTGCCTGTCGATAACATTTGCTGGAACTTGTTGGTTTTAACTAGGAAATCCAATAATTCCACAATAAATTTATTGTGATCCCTCTTACCCAATGGTCTACTGTCCAAGATTTTGTTGATGGCTCGTAACTCAGACTGTCATTCAATCCTGGGTCATTCTTGGCCTCTAGTTCCCAAATCCAGTGGGCTTCATTTTGCTCCCCTGTCATGGAGTATGGAGCAATACAGAACCTCTCTGTCCAATGTCACAAGAAGCATATTCTCCAGCAATGTCATATCATGCAGTAATATTAGTAAGTGGGAGGTGTCTTTGACATATGAGAACTGGCTACATACAAAGGGTTGTAGGATTCTGTCTATGTATTCACTAATCCGCTCAGTGAGTGAGCCCACTTGTCAGGAAAGGTTTCACCTGCTGGTGGCACTGTGGCTCTATGAGCTGTAGTTCCAGTGTCCACCAGCGGGTGTCTCTCAGCAGTCGGAGGCTGACGGTAGCGAGAGGATTCACCTGCTGGTGGCACTGTGCTCCCGGATTTTTAGGCTTCAGGTATGGTGTCCACCAGCGGATGTCTCTCGGCAGTCAGGATCTGACATCACCCCCTGCAATCAGGCATCACCTGAGGCTGATTGCAGGAGGTGTGTTTAAACCTAGTGAATGCTATTACACTTTGCCTTGGTATTTTCTCCCTGTGCCCCTGATCTGCGTTCCTGCATTCCTGGAGCCTGCATCCCGTCTCCTGTTCCTGGACACTGACCCTGACCCTGCAGCCTGATTTCTTCCTGCCCGCTCAGTTCGTCTCCTGGTTCCCTTTCCCTGTCCTGTCTTGTTCCCAGCTCCCCTCTGCTTGATCTCCGGTGTTTGACCCTAACTCTAGTACAATTACGATTCATGGTTTCTGACAGGTTCTCTAACAAACCTCTGAGGGACAAATGAGGAGGAAAGAGGGACGGAGGGATTTTGTTCCAGTTGGGAGCCAGGCATCCCAGGCGTCTTTAGGAAGGACGGAGGGGAGGAAGGGTCTTCTCAGCTAAGCACACTCTCATGCCTGCATGCCTGAGCTAAGGGCAGATGGATTCCAGGAAGTAAATGCTACACAAATCATCTACCCTTTTTCAAGACAGAGAACCCAGGAGGGTGTTCTTCAAAGTGATTTTTTTTGGGGGGGGGGGGGGGGGTTGCTTTAAATATTAAAACTCTAGTAAATAGCGGTTTTGGTTTGTGTTGCTCAGATGTACAGATGTAGTGTATTTCCACTTTAATAGCTCAGTGTCCTCTCTAATATATTATCATATATATTGTAACAGAGGCATGTGGTATGTGCTACTCAGGTCTGGCAGCCCTGTTATCAAACCATATAAAAAAAACATAGTAAACACGAAAAAGACACTATGCAAAAATATCAGATAATCAATCAATAGAGTTTATTACAGCAGAAAGACATTACAAAGTAGCAACTTAACTCCACTCTAAATTCATATACTAAAAGTCCATTTATTATTAATCTCATTAGATATTACTTTTATACACTACTAAATGCCGCAGCAAGGGCTAAAAGAATCTTTGCTGGCAGCACATAGGAGAGTCAGACCACGGCTCATCTTTACACAAAGCAGCGGTCCGGCTCTCCAGCAATCTGACTCTGCTCAGGGAGTGATTTGCAAAGTGTTAGAAGGGCCACTGGAGAGCTGGGACACTGCTCTGTGTAAGAGAGAGCCGTGATCTGACTCTCCTACGTCCTGTGAGGCAATTAAACATGCATTTTTGTGGTGTCCACAACCCCCCTTTATTTACCTTTTTCCAGCCATGCCTTGCAACTACTGTACTTAGTTGTTGAGTAGACAACTAATAGAGTACTATTATATTATAGATCGGTCTATCTGGGCCCATGTTACCGTCCTGTGCGCCCCCTGGTGTTCATCACATCATCCTTTGCTCTTGTTTAGAGGTAATGAAAAGTCGAGTTGGGTGAGTGACTGTCAGGAAAGACGTCTGCATTGTACAGCTGCCATTCCCAGACACACACATGTGCGCAGGCACCGACAAGGAACAAGCAGAACAGCCACGGGCACATATGTGAATGTGCATGCGCGTATGCGTCCGCGCGTTCGGGTGCGTGTGCACGTGCCTGTCACCAGGACTGGTGACCAAGCAGCCTATTTAAACGGAGCTTCAGCGCTGTCTAATTGATGCTTGGTCTACATTTTTTATGTGAATCCCGATTCTTGTGTCTGACTTCCGTCTACCCCTGTCTGCTTCCTGCTCCAACCCCTGACTTAACGACTCTGTCTCTGCCTGCTGCTCCTGTTTACCCTGCATCTGTTGCCAGCCCTGCCTGTGACCCGACTACGCTTCTGCCTGTCTGCTTATGTCTGATCTGCCTGTCTGTTACCGACTCGGCTCGTCTGAGTTCCTCCAGCCTGCTACAGCTCCTTCAGTCCAGCTCTGCACCTCCAGGTTCCTGCTTCCTGTTGTGCATCCACGGTCTGTCATCAGGCAAGATTGTCAGAGTTCCTGGCTACTACCTGCACAGACTTCTGGACTGACCCTAGGCATTTTTACCCCCCCCCCCCCCCCCCGTCAGTAGTTCTCGAGCCGGAGCTGTGCGAGAGGCCTTCCCCTACACCTCAGGCTCACCAACCAGGCACATGACATGACTTAAGATGGTGAACAATATTCAAAATTCTCTTTTTTTTCCTTTGAATTATTTTGGCTTTATACCCTATCATAATATGTAAATGTAGTGTCTTAAAGGGGTTGTAAAGGTTTGTTTTTTATTTTCTAAATAGGTTCCTTTAAGCTAGTGCATTGTTGGTTCACGTACCTTTTCCTTCGATTTCCCTTCTAAATGTTTTTTTTTCTTTGTTTTCATTGTGTGAATTTCTCACTTCCTGTTCCTCCTCAGTAAGCTGTTCCGTAAGCTGTTCTAGCTGACTAAACACCGCTCGGATGATGGTGTGAAGTGTAGAAACAGGAGAAACAGGAAGTGAGAAATTCACACAAAGAAAAAAAACATTTAGAAGGGAAAACAAAGGAAAAGGTAAGTGAACCAACAATGCACTAGCTTAAAGGAACCTATTTAGAAAAATAAAAAAACAAAGCTTTACAACCCCTTTAAATTATATTTTGTTTTTTTATGTAGTGATATACATCGTGTTATAAACATATCCCCTGAGGAAGCCCATGGTGGCGAAACATGTCGGGATAACTACATAACCGTCACCCTCTATGTGATAAGATAACGTCCTCTTTGACGGCACATTATAAGACAAGTTGTTTTTGATGTTTTTATTTGTTTAATAACAACAATAACAACAAGCCTTTTTAGAGCCGGTTCACACAGGGGCAACGCGACTCGCGACTTTGCGAGGCGACCTGAACACGACCTGAGCGCGCAACACAGCGCGACTTGGGGCGACTTACAAGGCGACTTCAAGTCGCCTCCAGGACAAGCGGCTTTCCAGTGGCCAATCAAACAACAATCAGCTCTGTGGGAGGTAGGGGGAAGGGAGGGGTTTGCCTGAGAAAACTATTTTCTCTTCCTGTATTTTTGCTTCAGTTAAGGCACGATCCGACTTTGGAGGAGACTTCCATTGAAGTCAATGGGTACAAGTCGCCCAGGAGTCGGATAGAAGTAGTACAGGAAACTTTTCTGAAGTCGGAGCGACTTCAGTAGTGTGCATTAAGACGGCTCTCAATCACTTACATTGATTTTATCATTTCAACATGTAAAAACTGCAACATTTTTCAAATCTACTCAAACCAATGTATATACAAAACAAATACCAAATATACCAAAGAAATTCAGAAAACAAATCGGTTCAACATAATGAATGTGGGGAAACAAACGTATTCAAATAAACGAATGCATCTGAAAGGAAACAAAACTTTCCAGCATGCACATGTCTACCAGTAAAAAAGTATTTGAAGGCAAACCATAGATTTTTTTCCAGCAAAATAAAATTGCTTGCCCCCCCCAACCCCCACCCCCCACCTACCTTCCCAGCAGGCAGAATACAATGTTTACTGCTAGCGGCTATAACAGGCACTACCACCGGCCGAGCGCGACCCATTAAGTTGAATGGAGCTGCAACCAACCTACAACTATGTACAATGCATGCAGTTGTGCCGTAGCGGGCGAGGCATTTATGGGCTAAAAAGAGAGGTGACATATGGCCTCATAACCACCTCTCAAATGCCCCTGAAAGGCAATCCAACCACGGATCACTTTTCAGAAGGGCAGCAGATCTTACCGCTGGTGTGAATCAGCCCTTGCCATGGGTTAACTTCCCATTTAGGTCTAGGGGGCAGTAAAAGCAGTACCCGATCTTCCACTCCCCCAGTACAGAACAGGGGGCACACTGAGGCAAGATGGAAGAGCAGAGGAGGGACTAAATACCCTCCCAGCAGCCAGCATCAGGTTATGACTAATTGCTAGAAACTGCTGGATGCCAA
This sequence comes from Lithobates pipiens, assembly GCF_037356315.1. NCBI lineage: Eukaryota > Metazoa > Chordata > Amphibia > Anura > Ranidae > Lithobates > Lithobates pipiens. Next base: position 10,862,194 of record NW_027507788.1, on the reverse strand, counting down.
CAGACATCCGCTGGTGGACGCTGCAACTACAACCTATAGCTCTGGGAATGCAGAAGACCCTGCAAGAGCAGAGGATCAGGAAAGAAAACCTGCTGCATTTACTCTCATAGAAATAAATAAGCAGCTATCCCTTGCAGTGCAGGAGCAATCTCCTACTGCAAGGGAGGAGTTTTACTGTTCCCGGAGTTCAGCTTTAGCTTGTTCCATTGGGCTGCAATGGGTAAGAACAAGGTAACGCCTTACAGCTTCACTTCATTCCATTGCAGTGCATAAAATAAAATAAAACATGTATTTTTACACAACTCAACGCGTTTCAACACCGAAACACGTTGCAACATGCAGCACATACAATTATGTCGCCGCTTTAAAAAAAAAAAAAAAACAAGCACTGCAGCATCAAGAAGGGGTTCTGTAGTCAACCGAGAAAGCTGGGAACAATAAAATTGCTAACAATCAAGCATATGAAGTTATCAGCTCACAGGATTTCTGGCAGGATCAACACTAAACAAACAGATATGAAAAATGTAAAATGACTAAAGGGCCGCGGTGTACTACGGGAGCCTCTGCTGTGCAGGGTTTCACTTCAACGTCAAGAGCTGCACTGCATCCACGCAGTTCATATAATGTGAACATCCAACACAAAAGCAGAGGCTACCGAAAAACCGCGGTTTCTTAAAAGGAGAATTCTTAAGCTGGAGCTGGGTGTTCAGGTCCGTTCCCGACTTGAGAGTTTCCCATGGGCACCCGCTCATGTGGTTCTGCTTGGGGGTGTCCGTTCTGGCAGTTCCCTCTACACAGCCTGAAATCACAATAAATAAATAATCTGAGGATTAATGCAACCAGGATTTAATAAAATAACATTTGCAGTGGGCCTCATCCGATTTAGCCCCGCCCCTTCCCTGTAATGCAAGGGTTAAAAGCTGAATTCCAGGTATGGATACTTTAGTATACAGTTGTGCTCAAAAGTTTGCATACCCTGGGCTAATATTGAAAATATGACCGATCGTGCAAATCATTTACGTAACTCCTTTGCGACTGCGCTATAGCCGAATGACGGCTAGAGGGCGGCCGCTCTTTGTCGGGAGGCCGTCATATGACATCTTCCCGTGCTCGCGCTGCCTGCACGGCCCCTACGGCAGCAGTGATTTTTTGATCGGGGAAAGAGCCAATCACCCTGGCTCTTTACCACGTGATCAGCTGCATCCAATCACGGATGTAAACAGGATTGGTTATTGGCAATCCTCCCCTCCTGGCAAATCCACACATCTACATTGACAATCAGGGCATTGATCATCAGTGTCCTGATTATCAGTGCAACCCCAACAGTGCCCACCAGTGCTGTCAATCTGTGCCAAACAGTGTCCACCAGTTATGCCTGTCAGTGCCAATCAGTGTGGCCCGTCATTAATGCCTATCGGTACTGTCTATCATTGCCACCTATCAGTGCCCATTAGTGCCACCTATCAGTGCCAACCATCAGTCCTGTATATCAGTGCTGTATATCAGTGTGCAACTCATCAGTGCCACATATCAATGCCACAAATCAGTGCCCATCGGGGAAGGAGAAAAATTACCTACAAATTTTCACAATTTTACAACAGAAACGACGGAAATCTTTTTTTTTATCAAAATATTCAGTCTTTTTTCATTTGTTTAGCAAAAAATAAAAGACCCCAGAGGTGATTAAATACCACCAAAAGAAAGCTCTATGCCCTTGTACACATGGGTCGGACATTCTGACAACCAAATTCGGAGATTTTGTCCGAAACTTTTTTATAACTAAGTAATTTTTCGCCTTCACTGATGTGCGCTGATGAGGCGGCACTGATGGGCACTGATAGGCTGAACTGGTGGGCATTGATGAGGTGGCCCTTATGGGCACTGATGAGGTGGCATTTACTGGCACTGATTAGGTGGCACTGATGAGGAGGCACTAATATGCCTCACTTATGGGCACTGACAAGTGGCACTGATGAGCACTGATAGGTCGCACTGATGGACACTAATAGGCGCCACTAATGGGCACTGTTAGGTGGCACTGGTGGGTACTAATAGGTGGCATTAGTGGGCACCAATAGGCGGCACTGGTGGGCACTGATAGGCGGCACGGATAGGCGGTACTGATGGACACTGTAGCACTGATGGGTGACACTGATGGGCATTGATTGACTGCAGTAATGGGCATTGATGGGCAGCACTGAAAGATGGCATTGATTGCCAGAATTGACTGGCATCGCTAATGGGCACTGATTGGTGGCACTTTTGGGCAGTGGTGGGCACTGATTGTCGCCACTGGTGGGCACTGATTGTTGGCATTGGTGGGCACTGTTTTTTTACACTTATTTTTTACTATTGTAATTAGGGCACTGATGATCAGTGCCCTGATTACATTCCTAAATATTCCCCTGTATGGAGATGCCGCTGATCGGCTCTCTTCGCCACACACTCTGTCAGTGTGAGGCGAGGAACGCCGATTACCAGCACTTCCTTGTTTACATGTGACCGGCTGTGATTGGACACAGCTGATCACTTGTTTAAATAGCCGAGGATTCTGCTCTTTCCACAGGCTGGGGTCGCGCCGCGTCCTAGCAACATGGCACGACGGGAACGGCCCAGAACGGGAGCGGGCCTCCGTCAGAACAAGAGCTGCATCGCTCCACCGTCATATGACAGTGGGCGGGTGGCAAGCAGTTAGAGGTTCATTTCCTACATCGGTGACTTTTTAAATTGGAATTAGTGTTTGTGTATAAATAGTCAATGAGTTTGTTAGCTCTCACATGGATGCACTGAGCAGACTGGATAATGAGCCATGGGGAGCAGAAAAGAACTGTCAAAAGATCTGCATAACAAGGTAATGGAACTTTATATAGATGGAAATAATATAAAAAGTTATTGAAAGTCTTGAATGCGCCAGTCAGTACTGTTCAATCACTTATTAAGAAGTGGAAAATTTGGGGACCTCTTGATACCAAGCCAAGGTCAGGTAGACCAAGAAAGACTGCAGCCACAACAGCCAAAAAAATTGTTCAGGATACAAAAAAAACAAACCCCACAGGTAACCTCAGGAGAAATACGCTGTCTTTTTGCAGAGCCACCTGTATTTCTCCTGAGGTTACCTGTGGGGGTTTTTTCTTTGTATCCCCGAACAATTCCTCTGGCAGTTGATGCTGCAATCTTTCTTGGTCCACCTAACCTTGGGCTTGGTATCAAGAGATCCTCAAATTGAATTAAGTGATTGAACAGTACTGACTGGCATATATTTGGATATCTTTTTATATCCTTTTCCATCTCTATAAAGTGCCATTACCTTGTTACGCAGGTCTTTTGACCGTTCTTTTATGCTCCCCATGGCTCAGTGTCTAGCTTGCTCAGTGCATTCAAGTGCAAGCGAACAAACTCATTGACAATTTATACACAGACACTAATTGCAATTTAAAAAGCCACATATGTAGGAAAATTAACCTTTAATTGCCATTGTAACTTGTGTGTGTCTGTACTAAGGGCAAACAGTCCAGGGGGTGGGAACCTTTCCTCAGGACCATTTGGGGGATTTCATGATCAGTCACATTTTCAAAATGATTGCCAAAATTTCACAAATTCTGCCAGGGGATGCAAACTTTTGAGAACAAATGTAGTTATTTTTGGCCTAGGTTGGACCTATGTAACTGTGTACAGTATATATACCGTAACTATGCATAGTATATACCCTACTTGTAGGGTCCCCCTAGAAGCTGGAAATCACTGAAGAAGACACCGCTACTACAATGATCTTCCTTAGTTTTGCAGTAGCTGACCTACTGCTGGCTGAACACGTTAAGACACATGGCCCGGCATTCAGAGATCAGCGGTGGTCCACAATCTCCACCTTGCCCAATCAGAGAACACTTTGGAGGGGGCGGGGAGATTTACTAAAACTGGTGCACACAGAATCTGGCGCAGCTGTGCATAGTCACTCACCAATCAGCTTCTAACTACAGCTTGTTCAATTACGCTTTGATGATAAAACGTGGAAGCTGATTGGTTACCATGCAGAACTGCATTGGATTCTGAGTGCGCTGGTTTTCGTAAATCACTCTGCCTTTGTATCCACTGAGAAAATGCATGTTCTCACGCTATATTCTCTGCCAATCGAATGTTATTCATTGAACAGCAACAACAAAAAAGAGTAAATGAGAAAAGTACCACAATATGGCCACTAGATGGTGCTGAGAAGCATACTTATATCTTACGATGCTCTGCACCATCTAGTGGCCATAATGTGTAATTATCCCAGTTTTTTTTTCAATGAATAATATTTGATTTGCAGAGAATATAGCCTGAGAACATGCGATTTTGCCCCACTGGAACAGAATGAATTGACATGCAGGTTTAACAGGCGAACAGCTGTGCAAATTATTTTTAATAAATACAGCCCTTTGTGTTGGAAAGTTGTGCCTTACCTGTCTCTGAACACCCACAACACCGCTATAATTGCAGCGGCCCCCAGTATTCCTAAAACGATTAAACCGATTGTCCAGCCAGGCATTTCTTCATCGATATGCGGAACTGGCGGGTTTTCGGTAGGTACAGAGGGGGTAGTCTGAGCTTCTTCAGGACTGATTTGTTTTAGATACAATTCTAGATTCCTGTATTCACCTAGAAAATAAGAGAATGGATGGTTGTATTTTATACACAGGATTCAAAGGTGAACCAGTAAAAGTCCACACTTAATAGCCAAACTAATTTTAGATAAATTGTAAAGGGTAAGTTGTTTCATGTTTTCTCCCCTCAATGATGGTGAAGATTTTTTATTGTGCTCTGTGCTGTGCCCATGGCGCTCTATTCTGTACCAATTGTGCTCTGTGCTGTGCCCATTGGGCTCTGTGCTGCTCCCATTGTGTTCTGTGCTGTTCCTATTGTGCTCTGTGCTGTGCCCATGGTGCTCTGTGCTGCGCCCATTGTGCTCTGTGCTGTTCCTATTGTGCTCTGTGCTGTGCCCATTGTGCTCTGTGCTGTGCCCATTGCGCTCTGTGCTGTACCCATTGTGCTTTGTGCTATGTCCATTGTGCTCTGTGCTGTGTCCCCTCTGCTTTGTGCTGTAACAAATTGCGCTTTGTGCTATGCCCATTGTGATCTGTGCTGTGTCCACTCTGCTCTGTGCTGTGCCCATTGTGCTCTGTGATGTGCCAATTCTGCTCTGTGCTGTGTTCACTGTGCTCTGTGCTGCGCCCATTGTGTTCTGTGCTGTGTCCACTCTGCCCTTTGCTGTGTTCATTGTGCTTCGTACTATGCCCATTGTGCTCTGCGCTGTGTCCCCTCTGCTCTGTGCTGTAACAAATTGTGCTTTGTACTATGCCCATTGTGCTCTGTGCTATGTCCCCTTTGCTTTATGCTGTAACAAATTGTGCTTTGTGCTATGCCCATTGTGATCTGTGATGTGTCCACTCTGCTCTGTGCCCAATGTGCTCTGTGATGTGCCAATTCTGCTCTGTGCTGTGTCCATTGTGTTCTGTGCTGTGCCCACTCTGCTCTGTGCTGTGCCCATGGTGCTCTGTGCTGTGTTCACTCTGCTCTGTGCTGTGCCCATTGTGCTCTGTGCTGTGTCCACTGTGCTCTGTGCTCTGTCCACTCTGCTCTGTGCTGTGCCCATTGTGCTCTGTGATGTGCCAATTCTGCTCTGTGCAGTGCCCATTGTGTTCTGTGCTGTGCCCATGGTGCTCTGTGCAGTGCCCATTGTGCAGTGCCCACTGTTCTCTGTGCTGTGCCCATTATGCTCAAAGCTGTGCCTATTGGGCTCCGTGCTGTGCCCATTGTGCTCTGTGTTGTGCCCATTGTGCTATGCTCATTGGGTTCTGTGCTATGCCTATTGGGCTCTGTGCTGTGCCCATTGCGCTCTGTTCTGTACCCAATGTCATCTCCTCAAGGGGTTTCCCAGTGTTGTTGAGAGCAACCTTACCGGAGCACCCATTTGTAACTTGATTGACCTACTAATAAGTTAAATGCTCTACTCCACTTGTTGTTGTAATAAAAACCCAACAGGCCATTCAAAATTTAAAATAAATAAATAAATAAACCCAAAAAATAAATAAATGTGACTTATACTTAAAAAGCTTGCAAGTACCAGTTACTGATCTATTTATCACCTACCATGACATGTACCAGGGACGAACCTACAGGGGTCGCAATTGCGTGCAGCCCCCCTGTAAGTCTGGCTACGAGAAGCAGCAGGGGTAGCTGCACATAGAGGAACCAATCTCTCCATTTTCCTCCTGTAGCCGTTGAGGGAGAGGAGTAGAAATGGCAATTCAGCGGAGAGGAGGAAAATGGAGAGATGGGTTCCTCTATATGCTGCCACCCCCCCCCCCGCCGCTCCTCCTATCCAGCTTTTTGTGTTGCCCCCCTTACCACCCCCACCCCCCGTGTGCTCTCCAGCCCCCCGTGCTCTTTCCTGGCTTCCCGTCCCTCGCAGCTCTGCCAGGTTCCCCTTCCCCTAATACCTCGGGCTGCTCTGGATGTGTCTGGATGGAAAGTGGTGAAGGGGCCAGTAAATGTGGAATTTACTGGCCCCTTCCTTTTCTGAATAGAGAGTCAGGGATCGATACTGAGCACTGACTCTGTCCATTCATAACTGAAGCATAGTAAATGGTGTTTTCTATGCTTCGGTTTGTGAATGACCAGGAAGCCTTTGTACAGAGCTATTCCTGTCCATTAATTCTGTGCAGCTGAGGCTGCAGGGAAGGGGATTGAGGGCCGTATCCTCAATCTCTTTTCTCTAAACAATGAAACATTAGAGGTCTTGTTTAGACCCCTGATATCTCACCAATGTTCCCGCAACCGGGCTTTTAAGAAAAATAAAAAAATAAAAAATTATTAAAAAAACAATATTGTAAAACAAATGTAAATAAAATAATAAAAATAGTAAAAATAAGAAACGTCAGACACCAGTGGCGGAACTACCCGGGTCACAAAGGTCTCACATGCAGACTGGGCCCTGACATTCTGCCACTGGGCTTGGAGGGAAGGGCTCTGGCCGGGGGTCAGGGGGGGGGGGTTCATGGTTTCTTGCACCGGGGGGTCCTGAAGGTTCTATTTACACCCATGACATGTACCTTTATACATGAATATCCAGCTGCTCATGTCATTTCCATCTTCCAGGTGGTAGGAATTGCTCTTGTTTTCAGTGAACAGATACAGTGACGTCTCGTTAAAAAGGAAGGCCGAGTCTCTAGCACAGGGGACTTTCCTCTGGGACATGTTTACCGAGAACTCACAAAAAATTGCTGTCCCTTTTGTAATAGTCAGAATTTTATTGGTGATGTTGCTCTGTGCAACAATGCTGTAGACATGGCCCCCGTCTTTCACATTGTCCACTGGAAAACCTGCAAAATAAAGTAAAAGAAAATCATAGCTGTAATGGAGTGTGAATGTCTGATGCATGCCAAACAAATATATACAACCTCATACTGTAGTCAATTCGGCCAGGTCACGTGTACGTCTGTAAGCAGGTTCAGTCTACGTTCTCCACTGTAGGTGGCGCTCTCCTGCAGCTGGAGAGGAAGTCAAGGGGAACATGGTTCCTCTATGATTTCCTGGGTCACTGGGGAACCTATCCCATTGGATGCTGCTGCCTAGGGTTGCCACCTGTCCAGGATTCACCCGGACAGTTCGGGTTTGGAATCATGCGTCCGGGTTTCAGACTGCCCGAAACCCGGACACATTATTTAGATTGACTATGGCTTCCCTGCAGCTTCCACCCCCACCACACCCCCCAAACACTCCTACCCCTCTGTGTCTGCCCACACTCCAATCCCCGGCGCTGTGCCTCAGAAATGGAAAGTTGGGGCTGGAAATTTGAAGTTCAGGAGCCTCAGATACATCTGGATGAGAGGTGCTGACTGCCAAGGGGTGAGTGAGTGAATACACTAAGGCAAGTCAGGGCTCTCAGAGCACCCCTTACATCAGAGTTCCCCTTTACACCAGAGGCCACAGTGTTCCCCCCTTACATCAGAGTCTTCTCCATACATCAGAGTTCTCAATGTTCCACCTTAAATCAGGGTTCCCAGAGCATCCCTTATGACAGAGTCCCCAGAGTTCTCCCTTACAGAGCCTGCAGAGTCTCCCCCTACAGCGAAAGGGAACTCTGTGAGTTCAGATGTAAAAGAGGATAGTTTATACTATAAAAAAAAATTGCTGCGTGGCGTTAAAGTGTTCGGGTTTGACTTAAAGAAAAGGTGGCGACCCTACTGCTGCCCCATGTGACTCTGGCAGCCATCTTGGGTCAGGCAGAGCCTTTTTAAAGACGTGGCTCCCAGGCTTGGCACGCATTTTTTCCGAGTTGGGTAGAGTAGGGAGAGGTATCCTGCCTGTTAGGGGCAGAAAAGGGGTTCCTGGTGAAGAGGGAAAGAGTAGGGATTGCAACTCTTCTGGACGGCTCCTCACTTGGGCACGAGACGGCCTGGCCACATTCTGCCCCTGCCTCCGTTTGGCTGATACCTCTTCTCTACACACTGTTGAGTAGTGATGGACGAACTTCCGACGGGACGTTTCGCGAACGCGAAATGCGAACGGACCCAAACGTTCGCGAAACAGAACGTTCGCCGCGGGCCCCATTGACTTCAATGGGAGGCGAACTTTGCAAACCTTCATGTCGAATTTGCGGCCACGTGGTAATTATTAGGGGGTAAAACGTAGTCCCACCATCTGGACAATGACATAATACATGTATGAGGTGAATTTGGGATCGATAACTACAAGCATTTTTATTTTATTTGGGAAATTGTTCTAACAATTCAGGACTATGGAGCTAATGAAGGCAATGGAGGAGAGGGAAGGTCAGGGACCAGGGTAGGCAAATAAGAGGGTGCAGGAGATGATCACCAGCAGCGTGACATACCGGAATGACACATGCACCGTGATAGAGGCATCTGACAGCAGCACCGTAATACAGAGCACTGACAGCAGCACCGTGACATACAGCGCTGACAGCAGCACCGTGACATACAGCGCTGACAGCAGCACCGTGACATACAGCGCTGACAGCAGCACCGTGACATACAGCGCTGACAGCAGCACCGTGACATACAGCGCTGACAGCAGCACCGTGACATACAGCGCTGACAGCAGCACCGTGACATACAGCGCTGACAGCAGCACCGTGACATACAGCGCTGACAGCAGCACCGTGACATACAGCGCTGACAGCAGCACCGTGACATACAGCGCTGACAGCAGCACCGTGACATACAGCGCTGACAGCAGCACCGTGACATACAGCGCTGACAGCAGCACCGTGACATACAGCACTGACAGCAGCACCGTAAGCAGCCCCAGGAGGAAGTCAGCACAGCACAGGGATGGTGTGATCCCCTCATAATAAGAACCCCCAGGAGGAAGTCAGCACAGCACAGGGATAGTGTGATCCCTTCATAATAAGAACCCCCAGGAGGAAGTCAGCACAGCACAGGGATATCATAAGCAGCCCCAGTAGAAATATGACACCGCTCAACCTCTTCAAAGAGGAGGGTAGGGGCATATAGTACGGTGTGCTTTTTTGGGTCAAGGAAGTGAGCCAAATGAATTAAGAAGGTCTGTGTGCTTGATTAAAAAAATAGTTTATAGACATATACATGGTCTACTGGTCACATGTGTTGAATTCCTCCGAGATCCATGCCTCATTCATTTTTAGAAATGTGAGGTAGTTAACACTGTGGTGAGCTAGGCGAGTACGCTTATCGGTCACAATCCCCCCTGCTGCGCTGAACGTCCTTTCGGACAGGACACTGGATGAGGGGCAAGCCAACAGTTCGATTGCAAATTGGGCAAGCTCTGGCCAGAGGTCAAGCCTGCCCACCCAGTAGTCTAGGGGTTCATCACTCCTCAGAGCGTCCACATCGGCCGTTAACCCAATGTAGTCGGACACCTGACGGTCTAGGCGTTCCCTGATGCTGGATCCGGATGACACCTGTCGATGGGTCGGCTGAAAGAATGACCTCATATCCGAAGTCACCAACACATCTTCAAACCGGCCTCTTCTTGCAGGCGCTGTTGGATTGGTACCCGCAAATCCTTCTCTGGGAGTGGGAATTGCTCCTCTGCCAGCGCACGCAAAAGCAGAATGCAGCATTTCTCGAAGCAAGGCCTGGAAGTGCTGCATTCTGACAGCCCTCTGCGACGGCGGTAACATTTCCGCCATTTTGTGTTTGTACCGGGGGTCTAAGTACGTTGCCACCCAGTACTGGTCCTTGACCCTCATGCTTTTTATACGGGGGTCCCTATTAAAACACTGGAGCATGAAGGCCCCCATTTGCACTAAAGTGGAAGCGGTGTGGTGGCCTGGCTCCTGCTCATCATCCAGGATAATGTCGTCCTCTTCATTCTCCTCTCCCCATCCACGCACAACAGGGATCCCAGAAAGGTTTAAAGCATGCTCTTCTTGCTCCTGCTCATCCGCCCCGGCACCATCCTCCTCTGACTCCTCATCAGACTCCTGTTGTTGACTTGTCTCAGATAGAGTAGCCCCCCCTGGGAATTCATCCAGCATTGCGACTTCCTCATCTTCCCGCTCCTGCTCCTCCACAGCCTGATCAATGACACGACGCAATGCACGCTCCAGAAAGAAGGCATAAGGTACCATGTCACTGATGGCGCCATGGCTGCGACTGACCAGTTTGGTGATCTCCTCAAATGGCCGCAGAAGTCTGCATGTGTCGCGCATGAGCAGCCACTGGCGCGGTGAAAAAAAACCCAGCTCCCCAGAACCGTTTCTTTCGCAGAGTTCATACAGGTAGACGTTAACTGCACGTTTCTGCTGGAGCAGCCTATCAAGCATATAGAAGGTTGAGTTCCATCGCGTCGGGCAATCGCAAATAAGACGTCTGACCGGCAGATGGTGTCGCCGCTGAATGTCAGCAAGGCGAGCCATGGCCGTGTAAGATCTTCTGAAATGGGCCGAGATTTTCCTTGCCTGCCGCAAGATGTCCTGGACCCCAGGGTATTTGACAAGGAATCGCTGCACGACCAAGTTTAAGACGTGTGCCATGCACGGCACGTGCGTGATTTTGCCCTGTTTCAATGCGCTAAGCAGATTGGCACCGTTGTCACACACCACTTTACCAACTGTCAAATTGAGCGGTGTTAGCCACTCATCTGCCTGTGAACGCAAAGCTGAAAGGAGTGCCGGGCCAGTGTGGCTCTTTGCTTCCAGGCACAACAGACGCAGCACGGCATGGCAACGTCTCACCTGGCATGTGGAATAGGTTCTGGGGAGCTTGGGCGGTGCAGTGGAAGAGACGCTAGCAGCGGAAAAGGAGGAGGCAGCTGAGGAGGAGAGGGAGGAGGATGGAGTAGGAGGAGGAGAAGAAGAGTCAGGCCTGCATGCAATCCGTGGCGGTAAAACCAAATCTACACGGGTGCCACGGGTTACATGCTTGACGGCCGTCAGAAGGTTCACCCAGTGGGCAGTAAAACTGATATACCTTCCCTGCCCGTGTTTGCTAGACCACGTGTCTGTGGTCAGATGTATCTTGGCACCGACACTGTGTGCCAGAGATACATTCACTTGCCGCTGAACATGGCCATATAGCTCTGGGATGCCCTTCTCTGAGAAATACTTCCTTCCTGGGACCTTCCATTGTGGTGTTCCAATGGCCACAAATTTGCGAAAGGCCTCCGAGTCCACCAGTTTATATGGCAGTAGTTGGCGGGCTATGAGTTCTGACAAGCCAGCCGCCAACCGTTGGGCAAGAGGGTTATCCGGCATCATCATTTTTTTACGCTCAAACATTAGGCCCACGGAAGCCTGCCTTTTTGCAGAAAAATGTGAGCTTGGCGTGATGGAAGGTGGAGTGGAGGACAATTGTGAGGAGAGAGGAGAAGGAGAAGTAGAAGACGAGGCTGGACGGTGAGAGCCTGCAGTGTGGCTTTGTGTGTTCCGTTGCTCCCACTGGGCTCGGTGATGGCTGCTCATGTGCCTTCTTAAGGCGGTCGTCCCTAGGTGAGTATTGGGCTTACCGCGACTAACGCGTTGACTGCAAAGATTGCAGATGGCAACGCTATTGTCAGCAGCGGACACGTTAAAAAAAGCCCACACTGCGGAGCCATGTGCCGGTGTCCTGGGAGCGCCAGATGTGACCGTACATGGTCGATGACTCGCTCCTGATACATTTGCAGTCTGCTTTGTCCCTGCTGTGCAATGTAAGTCATTGCTGCTTCTCCTCCCTATCTGCTGGTCCATATCTCCCTCTGAACTCCCCTCCTCTTCCTCTCTTGTGGGCACCCACGTGACATCACTAGACACGTCATCATCAACGTCACCTTCCCCACCGCTATAAGTAGAGATCTCGGAGTAGGCAGCAACACCGGGGACCAACCTCCTCCTTGGGCTGATCTGGGTACTGGCGTCAGACTGCTGAGTAGCGCTTGTTGCTACCTCCTCTTCCTGATCCAATACCAAGAGTGGCTGCGCATCAGAAATGTCCTCTTGATATGGATCGGAAAATAATTCCAGTGACTCAAGCGGAAGGTATGTGGTGGTGGTGGTGGTGGTCGTGTTGTTGGTGGTAGTGTCTTTGGGGGTGCACATAGCAGAGAGTGAAGAAGAGGGTGCAGATCGAGAGGATGAGGAGGGTGCAGAAGAGTAAGGCTGAGCGAGCCACTCAACCAAGTCTGGTGCATCCTTTAAAGTAATTGAACGCACCTTCTGCAACTTCCCACTTTGGCTCAAGCCTGTTGCTCCTGCCCTACCCCTACCACCCCTGCGGAAGGGCCTGCCTCTTCCTCTGCATGTCATTTTTTAAATGACCCTGTGACAAAACTCTTAGTCCCTATACCGCTGAAGGACTGCTGCAGTATAGGTGAGCGGTCAGCAGTGGTGCACGTCAACCCTATCTATTGTGGACCGATAGCGGTCCTTACAGAACAGCAGACTGTACCGCACTCAAGCCTATGTACCGTAGCACCCTATACCAAGTTACCAGTCCTTATAAGAACTTTTGTGGAACAAGCAGGTTGTGTGTTAGTGATTAGCAGACTGTACGTCAGTCCCTATACCGCTGAAGGACTGCTGCAGTATAGGGCAGCGGTCAGCAGTGGTGCACGTCAACCCTATCTATTGTGGACCGATAGCGGTCCTTACAGAACAGCAGACTGTACCGCACTCAAGCCTATGTACCGTAGCACCCTATACCAAGTTACCAGTCCTTATAAGAACTTTTGTGGACCAAGCAGGTTGTGTATTAGTGTTTAGCAGACTGTACGTCAGTCCCTATACCGCTGAAGGACTGCTGCAGTATAGGGCAGCGGTCAGCAGTGGTGCACGTCAACCCTATCTATTGTGGACCGATAGCGGTCCTTACAGAACAGCAGACTGTACCGCACTCAAGCCTATGTACCGTAGCACCCTATACCAAGTTACCAGTCCTTATAAGAACTTTTGTGGAACAAGCAGGTTGTGTGTTAGTGATTAGCAGACTGTACGTCAGTCCCTATACCGCTGAAGGACTGCTGCAGTATAGGGCAGCGGTCAGCAGTGGTGCACGTCAACCCTATCTATTGTGGACCGATAGCGGTCCTTACAGAACAGCAGACTGTACCGCACTCAAGCCTATGTACCGTAGCACCCTATACCAAGTTACCAGTCCTTATAAGAACTTTTGTGGAACAAGCAGGTTGTGTGTTAGTGATTAGCAGACTGTACGTCAGTCCCTATACCGCTGAAGGACTGCTGCAGTATAGGTGAGCGGTCAGCAGTGGTGCACGTCAACCCTATCTATTGTGGACCTATAGCGGTCCTTACAGAACAGCAGACTGTACCGCACTCAAGCCTATGTACCGTAGCACCCTATACCAAGTTACCAGTCCTTATAAGAACTTTTGTGGACCAAGCAGGTTGTGTATTAGTGTTTAGCAGACTGTACGTCAGTCCCTATACCGCTGAAGGACTGCTGCAGTATAGGGCAGCGGTCAGCAGTGGTGCACGTCAACCCTATCTATTGTGGACCGATAGCGGTCCTTACAGAACAGCAGACTGTACCGCACTCAAGCCTATGTACCGTAGCACCCTATACCAAGTTACCAGTCCTTATAAGAACTTTTGTGGAACAAGCAGGTTGTGTGTTAGTGATTAGCAGACTGTACGTCAGTCCCTATACCGCTGAAGGACTGCTGCAGTATAGGGCAGCGGTCAGCAGTGGTGCACGTCAACCCTATCTATTGTGGACCGATAGCGGTCCTTACAGAACAGCAGACTGTACCGCACTCAAGCCTATGTACCGTAGCACCCTATACCAAGTTACCAGTCCTTATAAGAACTTTTGTGGAACAAGCAGGTTGTGTGTTAGTGATTAGCAGACTGTACGTCAGTCCCTATACCGCTGAAGGACTGCTGCAGTATAGGTGAGCGGTCAGCAGTGGTGCACGTCAACCCTATCTATTGTGGACCGATAGCGGTCCTTACAGAACAGCAGACTGTACCGCACTCAAGCCTATGTACCGTAGCACCCTATACCAAGTTACCAGTCCTTATAAGAACTTTTGTGGACCAAGCAGGTTGTGTATTAGTGTTTAGCAGACTGTACGTCAGTCCCTATACCGCTGAAGGACTGCTGCAGTATAGGGCAGCGGTCAGCAGTGGTGCACGTCAACCCTATCTATTGTGGACCGATAGCGGTCCTTACAGAACAGCAGACTGTACCGCACTCAAGCCTATGTACCGTAGCACCCTATACCAAGTTACCAGTCCTTATAAGAACTTTTGTGGACCAAGCAGGTTGTGTATTAGTGTTTAGCAGACTGTACGTCAGTCCCTATACCGCTGAAGGACTGCTGCAGTATAGGGCAGCGGTCAGCAGTGGTGCACGTCAACCCTATCTATTGTGGACCGATAGCGGTCCTTACAGAACAGCAGACTGTACCGCACTCAAGCCTATGTACCGTAGCACCCTATACCAAGTTACCAGTCCTTATAAGAACTTTTGTGGAACAAGCAGGTTGTGTGTTAGTGATTAGCAGACTGTACGTCAGTCCCTATACCGCTGAAGGACTGCTGCAGTATAGGGCAGCGGTCAGCAGTGGTGCACGTCAACCCTATCTATTGTGGACCGATAGCGGTCCTTACAGAACAGCAGACTGTACCGCACTCAAGCCTATGTACCGTAGCACCCTATACCAAGTTACCAGTCCTTATAAGAACTTTTGTGGAACAAGTGAGTTGTGAATGTTTAGCAGACTGCAGCAGAAGGGCAGCAGTCAAGTATAATATCCTTTCTATATTTGGAAGAAAGAATATTATACATGTACAAGCCTATTACTGTACCACTGATACCAGTCCTGAAAAGAACCTTTGTGGAACTAATAATAACAGCAAGTCTTTAAAATTACCCTCACTGCCTGACAACACTGCTTCCTTCCTGTCCCTATACAAATTGGCAAAAAAAGAGAACGATTAGTGGTTACTGGAACAGCTCTTTTGTGGACCTTGATAGTAACAGCTAATGATGATGATGATGATGATGATGATGAAAGACTAATCTGGCTGTCCCTGTAGCATACACCGTCCTTTCCCTTTCTCTAAACTAACAAAAGACACTCAGGCTGCTGCAAGAATCAGCAGCACAGCAAACCTATCAACACCTAACACCTATACCAGTCCTGAAAAGAACTTTTGTGTACCAAATAGCTAGTGGTTTATCTCTCCCTACTCCACACAGGAACCTGTCCCTATCGTAACAGAAGAAAGAATGTAAAATGGCCACCGGATCGGGTGTATTTATAGGTTAGGGGGAATGTACAAGTGTCCATGTGCTGTCATGTCTCAATTGGCTGTCCTGTATCACATGATAAACGTGTCACCAAAGGTTAAAGTTCTTGTATACATTAAACACGTAAGTCCGCCGCGGCAAACGACGGAAAAAGGCGTTCGAACGTGCGGACCGCGAATGTCGGAAATTCGCCGCGAAACGACCGCCGGGCGAACCGTTCGGCCATCACTACTGTTGAGTGCTCCCGATTGGCTATCTTCCCTCCGGGTTTACTGTGAACTGTTTTTGCATTACTTCAATACTAATTCTTTACGTCGTACTTGGACTGCGTGCATTATTGCCACCACACCACGCCGCACCTCACCTACATGTCTCCGTACTCCGTACTGAATTAAACCTTATGCTGTGTACACACAATCGGACTTTCCGGCAGACTAGGAATCCGGCCGACAATTCGATCGTGTGTGGGCTCCAGCGGACTTTTTTTTCCCCCCAAAAGTCAGGCAGACCTAGAAATAAAACATGTTTCAAATCTTTCCGACGGACTTGAGTCCGGTCGAAAAATCCATTGGTCTGTGTGCTGGTCCGACGGACCGAAACCGACGCTAGGGCAGCTATTGGCTACTGGCTATGAACTTCCTTATTCTAGTCCGGTCGTACATCGTCACGTTTGAATCCGTCGGACTTTGGTGGGCTTGT
Source organism: Lithobates pipiens (assembly GCF_037356315.1). Taxonomy (NCBI): domain Eukaryota; kingdom Metazoa; phylum Chordata; class Amphibia; order Anura; family Ranidae; genus Lithobates; species Lithobates pipiens. The sequence goes on along the minus strand of NW_027507788.1, from coordinate 10,845,761 downwards.
GCGTGGCCAAAAATCCGCCAAAAGTCCGTCGGGAAGATCGTAGGACTTAGTCCGTCGAAAAAGTCTGGTCGTGTGTACGCGCCATTACAGTAAGCTCTGTTGTTAGGTCACCACCGCCCATCTTCTGATATCTCTCCACTGCTCTCGGACTATTATTGGCCTTAGCCCCCAATTTGTAATGCGATTTTTCAGTCGCGCCATATTGCCGGCAATGGAACCATTCAAATCGTTGCTGTTCCAGTTGCAGCGACATTGAAAAAGGTTCCTGCGCTACTTTTTGGGGATTTCACTGTGACTTGCATAGACATCTGTTAAATGAAGTCGCAACAAGCCGCATTGATATTGGAGGTGTAAATCACACCGATCTGCGGCTTTTTGTTATCATGCTCAAGTAGCACGATTTCAAAGTTGCACCGATGTGAACCAGTGCGATCTACACCATATTACCAAAAGTATTGGGACGCCTGCCTTTACACGCACATGAACTTTAATGGCCTCCCAGTCTTAGTCCGTAGGGTTCAATATTGAGTTGGCCCGCCCTTTGCAGCTACAACAGCTTCAACTCCTCTAGGAAAGGCTGCCCACAAGGATTAGGAGATGTGTCTATGGGAATGTTTGACCATTCTTCCAGAAGCGCATTTGTGAGGTCGGGAACTGATGTTCGATGAGAAGGCCTGGCTCGCAGTCTCCGCTCTAATTCATCTCAAAGATGTTCTTTCGGGTTGAGGTCAGGACCAGTCAAGTTCCTGCACCCCAAACCCACTCAGTCGTGTCTTTATGGACCTTGCTTTGTGCACTGCTGCGCAGTCACGTTGGAGCAGGAAGGAGTCGTCCCCAAACTGTTCCCACAAAGTTGGGAGCATGAAATTGTCCAAAATGTCTTGGTATGCGGACGCCTTAAGAGTTCCCTTCACTGGAACTAAGGGGCCAAGCCCAACCCAACCCCGAAAAACAACCCCCCACACCATAATCCCCCTTCCACCAAATGATTTGGACCAGTGCACAAAGCAAGGGGCAGGTACCCCACCTGGTACGGATAGGACTAGCGGCAGGGAAAGGTTCCTGATGAGAAGGCAAATTGTGGGGCTTGCGACTTCTCTGGACATCTGTTTGCTTGGGCTCAAGGCGGCCAAGCCACATTCTACCCCTCTCTACAGGCAATGTCAGTCCGGTTGTACTCTGCTCTCTATCTACTGTTAGAACTGTGAGTGTTCTTGGCTGGGCTGCCTTCTCACTGGGTTATTTGTGAACTGTCTTTGCAATACCAGTTCTACACTGGGACTGAGTGTGTTATTGTTGCTGCACCCCACCTACAGGTTGACTTGCACAACTCCTGGCTGCACTTGGTCCTGACTTGTAGTGTATTGCACTTTACAGTCACTTCTTATTTGGATGGCTGGATTAGGTGCTCACTCAGTCCGAGGGAAATGGAGCTTCCTCCCTCCAAAACTCCTGACTGCTTTGACTCCTCGCTGACCCAGTCTGTCTTTTTCTTGTAGGGTCCTCAACAAAGCCTAGATGAGACCCTAATGACTGCACCAAACTCCTGACACCTCGTTCCTTCTCCTCTCTGCCCCAAGGGCAGAGCCCCCAGAACAGGGGTCTCCTCCCCATGGCTGGACTCGGCTCCCAGTCTTCTTGCCCTCAGAGTATTTATGGGCTTTCCCTCCACCTTCCGGGCATGCCTCCCCAGGGACTGTCTGATGATCTGCAAATATTCAGGCTGCTTGTCCTGCTTTTTCTCCCACTATACTTCTAAAACACTCTAGAAGACAGGGGAAAGCAGAAGACCAGTGTCAGGACTGGGCTCAGCTCTTCCTTCTGTGAGCTGGGCGCTCAGCTGTCAGCTAAGTGCCAGCTCCTATCTCTCCACAGTGACTCACCTGTTGATGATCCTGCTCGTCAGTCCTGCCTACTTAAGCCGTCCAGTCCAGATGATCTCTACCTTCGCCTTGGTCACATCTCTAGAGAAGTTCTCCTGTGTTCCTGTTAAAGACTTACTTGGCTGACATCCCTTCTGGCTCCAGATCCTGCTTGGTGTTCTACTACGCTCATCTCTGGCTCCCTGACGTTTTGGCTTGTCTGACTATCCATTCCGGTTCCTGAACTCTGGCTATGTTTTGACTACATTAACTCTGTTTACCTTTTTTTTTTATTATTATTATTATTATTATTATTATTATTAATAAACAAGTGTGATTTAACTGTACTTCTGTCTCAGTCTGATTCATGGTCTCTGACAACCAGCAACCTGTGGAACACTGCACAGCTCCTAACACAACTAACCACTGTTCCTCTGCCTACAGAGCAGCTAACTAAATTTACCTAGCAGTAGGGCTGCAACTAACGATTATTTTCATAATCGATTAGTTGGTCGATTATTGTTTTGATTAATCGATTAATCGGTTAATAACCTATAAAAAAAAATAAGTGGGTCAAATTGATGTTCATTTTCAACCACAGTGACGGGAAAATTTGGAAATAGAAAACTTCTTGCTCAAAGGAATTTTCAGGCAGTGTATGTGGTTTTTGTTCAGAAATTAAGTGAAAATTTCAAACAAAATTCTTTCATTTAGCGAATGTACAAAGATTTTTCATCTGAATATTCTCACCTGAAAATTGACCCGTGAGGCCAGCATAAGGCGCGGTACACTCCTATGCAGTTTTTGCTTTTGATCTGTTTCTGCAGTGCTTTTTGCTGTGCGTTTTGATTTTTGCGCACGTGATTTTACTGCAATTTGCGTTTTTTGCATTTAAAAAAAAAATTAAAATTTGGGCAGATTAAAAAACACAAATTGCTGCAAAAACGCATTACATTCTTTTCTGCAGCTTCTCCATTGAAGTGTATTGAACCAAAAAAAGCACTGTTTTGCGTTAAAAGTCTCTGACCGTTTCCAAATATGCAGGAAACCATGTAAATGAACTGTGGTGCATTTCTGCAAAAAGCACCAATAAACATATAGATGTGAACCAGGCCTAAGACGTTTAGTAACATAATGGGGTTAAAAAGAAAAAACAAAACAAACTAAAATTAGCCCTTTATAGTACAAAAAAGCAGATAAATACTACTGGAAGGGGTTAATTTTTTTTACTGTAGAACAGTGAAAGTAATATTTACAGTAATTATATTTTTGTACTATAAAGGGCTCATTTTAGTTTTTTTTTAACCCTATTATGTTACTGGCCAATTAATCGATTATGAAAATGGTAATCGATTAATTTCATAATCGATTAGTTGTCGATTAATCGATTAGTTGTTTCAGCCCTACCTAGCAGCCTACCAAACTAGGACGGTGCTACATTTATATGACATTAATGCCCCGTACACACGATCCGATTATGGGATGAATGATCGTCCGCTTTTTTTTTGCATGCTAATCTCACGTCAAATCTGATGAGTTTACTAAAGTCACGAAAATTTCCGCACGGACGAAAAAAAAAAATTGGAAATGATGTCATGTGTTGTAATGCATTTCGATTGCATTTCCGAACGATAGCTGTACCGATTAAATGAAAATCGTACGATCTGGCATCGTACGAGAAAAAAAAAAATAATTCCCTTCATCTCCGATAGAATAATATCGGACGAACTGTCCTGATCGGCTCTCGAAAAGCTCTGTACTAACGATCCGATTATCGTACGATCGATTCAAACGCGCCATTTTTCGTACGATTTTCGGATCGTGTGTACGGGCCTGAAGGTTTACTTACATTGTGTGACCCCAAAGAAGCAGATGAGCAAAAGGCAGACCAAAGGGGAAGCCGGTTGCGATATGTTACCTGCCGGGGAAAAAAAAAAAAAATCACAAGAAAATATTTATTAGAACATTCTGATTTAAAGGGGTTGTAAAGGTTCGTTTTTTGTTTTCTAAATAGGTTCCTTTAAGCTAGTGCATTGTTGGTTCACTTACCTTTTCCTTCGGTTTCCCTTCTAAATGTTTTTTTTCTTTGTCTGGATTTCTCACTTCCTGTTTCTCCTCAGTAAACTTCTCACCATCATCCGTGCGGTGGTTAGTCAGCCAGAACAGCTTACTGAACAGCTTACTGAGGAGGAACAGGAAGTGAGAAATTCAGACAAAGAAAACCAACAATGCACTAGCTTAAAGGAACCTATTTGGAAAATAAAAAAACAACCTTTACAACCCCTTTAAACATTGTGTAAGCAGTCAAAAAAGCCACAGATAGCCCAATTCAATGTGTAATGGGGGAAAGGGGGAGGGGTAGGTGGTCACTCGTTTTTTTTGAAGATGGAAGATTTACGTACCAAACTTCAATGAGATGGACCAGCTTTGTGTGTCATCGCTTGATGGATTCGGTTGGGCTTCTTTCTTCTCCTTTGAGGGACGTTTCTTTTTCGGTCGCTGTTTTTTCTTTTTGACTTTGACGTCACGTCCCGGGGAAAGCTGGTCCTTTTCTTCTAGGAGGGTTTGTGTGCTCATCTCCTTAATATCGCTTTCCTTTTCCACTTCTGGTTCTGGTTTCGCCTCTGAGCTGCGCTCAAACAATTCTGTCTCTGTCTGGGTTTCGACGCTTACTTTAATTATGCGAGGGGGACCATCCTTAACCCCAGAAGAAGCAGCCCGTTCCTTGGGCGATCCATCATTTTCTTCCACCGGTGGTGTCTCTCCCTTATCACTCACACTCTCCAGCCATTCGATGGCCATTGACTTCTCGGCGGTACTAACTCCAGACCCACCTTGGGGAAGGTCTTTCACCGTTTGATTACTGGACCTGTATAACATAATAACATTTTCATTAGATTTTTTTTATTTAAACCCTAGTTCCGAAATCTAGAAATCCAAGCAAAACTATGATAGACTAAAGCTGGCCATAGATGGGCTCTAAAAGCTCTAAAGTCCCCCATCATCACAGTCAGTTGCGGGGGGGGAGCCGTCCCGGCCGGGAGAACACAGTGATTACTGCTAGTGGCTCTAGCCGCTGACAATAATTGCATGAAAAACCGATCAACTTGAGTACAGTCAGCCTGTCCATACATGGTTGGAATCTTGTCCATTCCCTGCTGAACCAGCCAAGATTTGAACCGTCTATGGCCAGTTTTTAGACTTGGTGGCATGACAGGAAGAAAGCAGAATGACCAAAGATCAAAGAGACCAAAATCTTTTAATATTCCTCAAAAAGTATGCAGGAAGGTGCAGTTAGCTACTTTGCCACTAGGTGGTACTGTACTAAAAATAGAGTCTGATTACAGCACAGAGTGTCACCAGGTGCTAGGCCCCTTGTAGGTAGAACCCTCCTACAGTTAATGTCAGAGGTGAGTCAGTGCCCATATATAAGTAAGGTAGAGAGGAGCACAGACAGACTTGAGGCATGGTAGCTAAACACCCTTTCAATATGTGAATGTAACCAGCCCACATAGGCTCTGGAGAGGGCAGGAGGCCGGATGGAGTGGACCTTTACGCAGGAGGAACTAGCTGCAGTCTCTGTCGCTCCTGGAGGTTGGGATTAGGACCTGCTGCAATAGGCCAGGTCAGAGATAGGGTTGCCACCTGTCCAGGATTCACCCGGACAGTCCAGGTTTTGAATAATATGTCCAGGTTTCAGACTGTCTGAAACCCAGACACATTATTCAAACAGGACTGCAACCCCCCCCTCCATCCAACTTGGGCGTGCCTCAGTACACCCTATTCACCCAGTGCCTTGCAGATTCCCCTTGTTGCCTGGGAATTTGCACACACCTATTCTCCCCATTAACCAAGTACCACAACCACCCAGTGCATAGGCCCCCTCCCTCCCTTCTCTGTCCTGCCCCCGAGCAAATGAGTACACTAAGGTAAGGAGGACTCTGATGTAAGGGGGAGCTTTGGGAACCCTGATTTAATGGGGAATGCTGGGAATTCTGATGTAAATGGGGGCTTTGGTAAGCAGAAACCCCCTTACATCAGAGTTCCATTTTATAACACAGTCCATAGTGTTCCCCCATTAAAAAAAATAAAATAAATGCTGCGTGCCGCTAAAGTGTTCGGGTTTGGCTTGAAGAAAAGGTGGCAACCCTAGTCAGAGATCCCTGTGTCAGGTTGTTTCCCTGGAGGGTTCCCAAAAGAGATGTACCTCGGGAGGAGGTAACTACAGAGAGCACGGTCCTGTGCGTACTAATGACCCCAGGCAGAATAGGGATTATATAGGAGATGGCTGCACATGCTTTCACTTGTGACTACTGCCGTCCATCCACTCAAAGTAATTGACTGTGTAATGTCAAGTGACTCCAGAATGTATGTCCCGGTGATGTGACTGTAATGCCGTTCCCTGATTTCCACCAGTAAAGTGCAGAAAAATGACTTCTTGTGTGGACATTTCTTCCTTTGGGGCATACAAAGGTCGATGGCTGGGAATGTCATGTGAAGGCCTATGGCAAGGAGCAGGGCACAAGATGGAGGAGGCCCACATGGAAGATAAATATATTTCCAATATATTGTAAATATATGTCACATATACATACCTCCCAACATTTTGAGATGGGAATGAGGGACACCTACCGACAAACGTATATAGGCATAGGACACGCCCCTCCCTGCCACACCCCCTTAAAGGAGATTTAAAGAAAAAAATAGTTAATTAAATCCAGAAGGTCTTTTTTTACCACTAGTTTTCCTTTATATTGGCTTTTAAAATGTACAAATGCAGCGATTTAGAAACTGGATGAAAGGTTTAGCACTGGGAAACACTTTTTGGAAAGGTAAAAAGTGCATTTTATATACAATAACTATACAGATCAAAATGAGGGACAAATTAGGATGGAAGAGGGACAGAGGGACATTGCTTCAAATCAGGGACAGTCCCTCGAAATCAGGGACAGTTCGGAGCCATGCATATAGAGTATCTATATTTTTTCCAAATATATTGGAAATATATTTGTCTTCCATGTGGGGGGAGCGGGTTTAGCCTCAGCAGGAGGGACAGTGTTTGAGCAGGTCTAGAGCAGGTGTAGGGACTTGTGCTCTTGGCGTCAAAACCAGCTAACCAAGAAGACCCTCTTATAAGTATATCACAGCTGCTAGACTAAACTTATAGTTCATAGTTGGAAAAAAAGTCAGTTGTGTTCATATGGAGCTCTGGGGAATCCAAAGTTGAAGATCCACTAATGAGAGTATGAGGCCAAAGATCTAAAAGTCCAAAATCATCTAACTTTGTTAACATATGTTTTGGGTATTCTACCCCTCCATTAGAGCTAATATATGCTGGACTTCATAGGGTGCTGTTAGTACTTGTATAAAATATAATAGTACCATAAGAATGCTCTGGTATGTGGAGCTCTAGGGAATCCAAAGTTGAAGATCCACTAATGAGAGTATGAGGCCAAAGTTCTAAAAGTCCAAACTCATTTAACTTTGTTAACAAATGTTTTGGGTATTCTTCCCCTTCATTAGAGCTAATAAATGCTGGACTTAATAAGTGTCTGTTAGTACTTGAAAAAAATATAATAGTACCATAAGAATGCTCTGGTATGTGACTTGCTAATACTGCTCTTTATTATACACATACAAGTAATAAAAGCATTCCATTGAGAATAATCACAGAATTTATAAGCCCTGATGAAGAGGAATGTCTGAATCTCCAAAGCATGTTGGCTGTTCTTTGTCACATTTGGTTTCCCTAGATAATGGGCACCCTGTTTTTCCCTGAGATAAGTCTAACCAGAGATACTATGCTCCATGTGAACTCGACTGACATTCTTCAGCTATGAGCTATAAGTTAAATCCAGCACCTCCGATATACTTGTTGAGGAAGTACGCTGAGATGCCTACTTGTTGAGGAAGTACGCTAAGATGCCTACTTGTTGAGGAAGTATGCTGAGATGCCTACTTGTTGAGGAAGTACGCTGAGATGCCTACTTGTTGAGGAAGTACGCTAAGATGCCTACTTGTTGAGGAAGTACGCTGAGATGCCTACTTGTTGAGGAAGTACGCTGAGATGCCTACTTGTTGAGGAAGTACGCTGAGATGCCTACTTGTTGAGGAAGTACGCTGAGATGCCTACTTGTTGAGGAAGTACGCTGAGATGCCTACTTGTTGAGGAAGTACACTGAGATGCCTACTTGTTGAGGAAGTATGCTGAGATGCCTACTTGTTGAGGAAGTACGCTAAGATGCCTACTTGTTGAGGAAGTACGCTGAGATGCCTACTTGTTGAGGAAGTACGCTGAGATGCCTACTTGTTGAGGAAGTACACTGAGATGCCTACTTGTTGAGGAAGTACGCTGAGATGCCTACACCTTTGACAGCTGTCATATGATGAGGTGTCCCCATTTAAAGACTTATCCTCTGCTCTGGTGACAATGGTCAGATTTTGGATTTCCCTTCACCTTTTGTCCCAGTGACAATGACAACTAGGGATGAGCTTCGTGTTCGACTCGAACATTGGCTGTTCGTCCGTTCGGCGAAGTCCGAACATTTTGGTCCGTTCGCGCCAAATTCGTGTGGCGCTCACGGCCCACAATGCACTGCGATGGCGCAGTGCATTGCTGGCTCATGATTGGCCAAGCATGCACTGTGACCCCGCATGCTTGGCCAATCGCAGCGCCAGCAGCGAGGAGAGCCATGATTGGCCACAGGCAGGATGCCTGTGGCCAATCATAGCTCAGGCTGTGTAGTGCACGCCCCACACTATATAAGGCCGCCAGCGCAGCGGCCTTGTGTAGTGTGTTGGCGTCTGAAGCAGTGGGTGTTCTGTGTACCTTCAACACAGTACACACCGATCGTTTTCGGACGATTTTCGATCTTGCTGTTGTGTAGTGGTTATTGTCTGCGTGCCCTGACCGCAGTATACACCGCTATATTCACCTCACCTATATAGCTAGTGATCTATCTTTTATAATAGAGCTTGCAGTCAGTAGTGTTAGGAGATAGTGCGTGCTGTCTGCGTGCTCTGTACCCAGTACATACCGCTATATCCACCTACATAGCTGTTCTCTATTTGAGCCCACTTGCCATCTGCAGGAGTTATTGGAAGTTGTGTGTGCTTCCAGCACAGCACAGTATACATCTGTATATACCCCTTTATCTCTGGTGTTCTATAATAAAGGCATCTGCAGGAGTTAGTGGGTGTTGTGTGCCTCTAGCACAATATACACTACCCAACTGCTTTTTTACCCAACTCCCTTCAGGCCATTACCATGTCTGGAAGGCCAGCAAGGAGAGGCAGACAGGCGCGAGCCGATAAAAGAGGGCAAGCAAGCTCTGTGTCTAGAGACAACAGTGCTGGTCGTGGACGCGGTGCATTGTCATCAGCACGTGGCCATGGGACATGCTTGTCCTTCTTTTCTGCAGCTGGACATGTTGAACCGCAACATGCCAACGACTTGGTAGAGTGGATGCCCAAGCCCTCTTCATCCTCCTCATCCTCTCTCACCCAGTCTCAGGGTACTAGCAAAGCAGCTGCCAAGGCATCGTCTTCCCTCCTCTCAATGTCATCATCAGTGACTCCTTCCCTAGACCCACCACGTCCTCCTGAGGAGTCTCCTGAACTCTTTGAGCACAGTGTTGGGTATATGCTCCAGGAGGATGCCCAGTGTTTTGTGGGCTCTGATGATGACACTCAGCTAGAGGAAGGCAGTAGCGTGAGCACTGAGAGAGGGGATGCTCAAGAAGGACAGCAATCTGGCAGTCATGTTCCACAAGCTGCAGCATACTGCCAGGTTTGCTACAGCGATGAAGAGGGAGGGGATGATAAGGGCACTGACTCCACGTGGGTGCCTGGAAGGAGAGAGGAGGAGGAGGAGGGCCAGCTCCTAAGCCTCCGGGGGCCAGCTTAGGAGCAGCACACCGACTGAATCACACCGCAGAGCTCCGCCTGTGCAGAGTGCTGCCTCTGCGCATTATTCTAAAAGTTCTTTGGTGTGGGCCTTTTTTGAGACGAGTGCATCAGATCGCACTGCTGCTATTTGCAACATATGTCTCAAGCGTATCTCACGTGGCCAAAACATCAGCCGCTTGGGCACCACATGCTTGACCAGACACATGTTGACCTGCCATGCAGCTCGTTGGCAAGCGTACCTCAAAGACCCACACCAAAGAACAAAGCAGACCTCTCCTTGCTCCTCATCAGCTGGCATCTCCAACCCCACCAGACCTTCAGTCCTCTCTGAAACCTGCTCTGAGAGGAATGAAGGTGTAGAATTAGGTGTGTCACAGCCAATTGCTTCCGGGAACTCTGCTAGCAGTACACCCACGTCCGATTATAGCAGGCAAATGTCCCTGCCCCAGCTGCTGGACCGGCGAAAGAAGTTCACTCCCAGCCATCCACATGCCCAGTGGTTGAATGCTAGCTTGGCTAAATTGCTAGCACTTCAACTGCTGCCTTTTCAGTTGGTAGACTCGGCCCCCTTCCGTGAGTTTGTACAATGTGCGGTTCCTCAGTAGCAGGTCCCCAAACGCCACTTTTTCTCACGGAAGGCGATTCCGGCTCTCTACCGGCATGTGGAAGGCAATGTCCTTGCCTCGCTGGACAGGGCGGTCAGCGGTAAGGTGCATATTACCGCTGACTCATGGTCCAGCAGGCATGGACAGGGACGTTACCTGTCTTTCACGGCCCATTGGGTCACTCTTCTGGCAGCTGGGAAGGATGCAGGACAAGGTGCAGTAGTGTTGGAGGTTGTTCCGCCACCACGCCTCCAAAATGCTACTATTGGTTGTGACACACCTCTCTCCTCCACCCCCTCCTCTTCTTCTTCCTCCATGGCCTCTTCCAGTGCTCTGTCCTCAGAACCAGCGGTGCTCCGTAGGCGTTCCAGGGGCTACGCAAGTACGCAGGCAAAACGATGCCATGCCGTGCTTGCGCTGGTTTGTTTGGGGGACAGGAGCCACACTGGGGCGGATGTTTTGTCAGCTCTGCAGGGGCAGGCCGAGAGGTGGTTGACGCCACGCCAGCTTAAGCCAGGAATGGTGGTTTGCGACAATGGCACCAACCTCCTCTCCGCCCTCCGACAGGGACAACTGACCCATGTGCCCTGTGTAGCTCACGTCCTTAACCTGGTGGTGCAGCGGTTCTTGGGCAGGTACCCCGGCTTACAGGATGTCCTGAAGCAGGCCAGGAAAGTCTGTGTGCATTTCCGCCGATCATTTAATGCCTGTGCTCGGCTGGCTGAGCTCCAAAAGGAGTTGAACCTGCCCAAGAACCGCCTTATATGTGACATGCCCACCAGATGGAACTCAACATTGGCCATGCTGCAGCGGCTGCACACGCAGCAGAGGGCCATCAATGAGTACCTGTGCGACTACGGCACCAGGACAGGGTCAGGGGAGCTCGGTTTTTTCTCACCACACCAGTGGGGCATGATCAGGGATGCATGCACTGTCCTGTCACCGTTTGAGGAGGCCACAAGGATGGTGAGCAGTGACAGTGCATGCATCAGTGACACTGTACCTCTTGTCCACCTCTTGGAGCATACGCTGCGTGGAATAATGGACAGGGCACTTGAGGCAGAACAGAGGGAGGAAGAGGAGGACTTCCTTGCCTCTCAAGGCCCCCTTTATCCAGACAGTGTTCCTGCTGTGCCACCCATCACACAGGAAGAGGATGAGGAGGAGGAAGAGGAGGAGGAGGATGATTGTGTCAGCATGGAGGTGGAGGCTGGCACTCAGCAGCAGCAGCAGCAGCAGCAGTCTTGTAGGGATGATTTACAGTCCCAAGAAACACGTGGACTTGTACGTGGCTGGGAGGAGGTAGCTGCGGATCATGTTGTCCTTAGTGACCCAGAGGACTCCGGACCGAATGCCTCAGCTAACCTACGCTGCATGGCCTCCCTGATCCTGCAAAGCCTGCGGAAGGATCCTCGTATTCTTCGGATCAAGGAGAGGGACCATTACTGGCTGGCCACTCTCCTTGATCCACGGTACAAGGGTAAGGTTGCCGACCTTATCTTGCCATCGCAGAGGGAGCAGAGGATGAGACATCTCCGGGAGGCCTTGCAGAAAGCTCAATGCAACGCGTTCCCAGAGACTGGGAGGTTACAAACTCCTGGTCCTGGACAACGTGTTGCTGAGGCATCGGTCAGAAGGAGTGGTGGAGAAGGTGGCCGTCTGACCGATGCTTTCAGACAATTTTTTAGTCCGCAGCCCCAAGGTATGATCATTTCCAGCACCCATCGCCAGCGTCTGATTTACATGGTGCAGGAATACCTAGGGGCAAGGTCAGACTTGGACACCTTTCCCACCGAAAATCCTCTGGCTTACTGGGTCTTGAGGATGGATCACTGGCCAGAGCTTGCACAGTATGCAATTGAGCTACTGGCCTGTCCTGCATCCAGCGTTCTTTCGGAACGCACCTTCAGTGCTGCTGGTGGCTTTGTTACCGATCACAGGGTGCGCCTGTCCACCGAATCAGTTGATCGACTGACCTTCATCAAGATGAATCAGTCTTGGATCACCCACAGCTACCAAGCACCTGAAGCTGATGTAACAGAATAATTTTTTTTGAAATATCACATCCCTTCAAGACTGCCTATGCTGATGCTGAGTGACTGTCCTGTTATGTTGATTGTCTATCTTCTTCCTCCTCTGCTGATATGTTGGAAGAACATTTCTGGTTCTGGTTGATGCCATCAGCCCAATTTTTCTGCCCCTGTTTAACAGGGGCGTTTAATTACAATTTTTGATGCAATGCTTTGCAGCAGGGCTAATTCCTGCAATAAAACTAGAGTATATGGCAGAGGTTGCAGTGTGGTGGCACCAGCACCAGTGCCTAAGGCCCAATTTTTCTGCCCCTGTTTAACAGGGGCGTTTAAGTACAATTTTTGATGCAATGCTTTGCAGCAGGGCTAATTCCTGCAATAAAACTAGAGTATATGGCAGAGGTTGCAGTGTGGTGGCACCAGCACCAGTGCCTAAGGCCCAATTTTTCTGCCCCTGTTTAACAGGGGCGTTTAATTACAATTTTTGATGCAATGCTTTGCAGCAGGGCTAATTCCTGCAATAAAACTAGAGTATATGGAAGAGGTTGCAGTGTGGTGGCACCAGCAGCAGTGCCTAAGGCCAAATTTTTCTGCCCCTGTTTAACAGGGACATGTAATTACAATTCTTGATATAATATTTCCCAGGAGGGCCCCTTCCTGTGCCCACCCAGAGTAATGGTGAGGACTTATAGTGTTGTGGCACCAGCACCACAACCACCAAAGGTCAATTTTTCTACCACTGTTCAACAATGGCATGTAATTACAATTCTTGATATAATCGTTCACAGCAGGGCGCTCCAGCGCCCACCAAGAGTCACTTTGAGGGCTTACAATGTTGTGGCAAAACCAACACCTTGTTCCGCCATTTCTGCAGAGCATATAGGGCAGCCCCTACTTTCAAACATCCAATTTACAAACATCTCCTACTTGCAAACGGAAGGAGACAACAGCAAGTGGGATGAAAAAAGATGGACGACAAAACAAATTATACAGGGGTGATAACCCTTCCCTATGTTTTCCAAAAAGCTTAAAAATAGTTTTTTTGAATGGAGCTACACTTTAAAAATGTACCGGTTGAAAATTACAAACAGATTCAACTTAACACAACAAACCTACACAGTCCCTGTCTTGTTTGCACCGCCTGTATACTGCTGTTCTGAGTATATAGGGCCTGGGGGCCACACGCATTTCCTTTTTTTAATATGGGTACGGGGTTCCCCTTAATATGCGTACAAGACCCAAAGGGGCTGGTAATGGGCAGGGAGGGCTACCCATGCCATTTTTCTCAATGATTTTCAACCATATTGCAGGAACCAGATATAACATTAAAACCGCAAGCAGTTTTAAATGGTGTTATTTCCGTTTAATGTCATTTTGTGCAGGGACTGTTCTAAACACGGGAAACACGTGGCACTTCACAGGCATACTACAGACACCCCCCATGCGCCATATTTAAAGGAATATTTCACTTTTTTTTCACTTTAATCGTCATTAAAATCAGTGCTCCCGCCAAAACGGCCGTTTTTAAAAACATTTTAGGCATTGACCCATGTCCCCTGGGGCAGGAGCCAGGTCCCCAAACCCTTTTTAGGACAGTATCTTGCATATTAGCCGTTAAAATTAGCACTTTTCATTTCGAACATTCAAGTCCCATAGACTTCAATGGGGTTCTAACGTTCGTACGAATTTGGGGTCCGTTCGAAAGTTCTGGTGCAAACCGAACCGGGGGGTGTTCGGCTCATCCCTAATGATAACCAGTACACAATAAGAGCATGTTTCTCCCCCCAGCGAGGGAGACAGATAGCAACAAAAACCAGGCAGGTGTTCCAATTCCTCCCAAACCAGAGATTATTTTTTGCTATTGTTGTTGGAATTCTACATTCATTTTGTTTTCTGTATATTATTTCTATCAGGTATTACAGTTATTATATAATATATATAATTATAATTATTCTTGTTGTTCACACTTACCCAGTTTCTTGAACAGGTTTTTTCAGGGGCTCCTTGGCCATGACTGATGTTCTGTTAAGACATTAAACATGGAGTATAAAATTATCACCATTGAACAATCAACTGAAGCTGAATAATGTAAATAATAATTAAGAAATATCATCACATTACCAAGGATTTGAATCAAAAATCATGATGAAAAAAGCACCTAAGTATTTTCCACCTCTCCCCCCCTATCATCTCTCCTATCCTATCCTCTTCCCTCCTCTCTTATCCTCTTCTCTCTCCTATCATATCCTCTTCCCTCCTCTCCTATCCTCTTCTCTCTCCTATCATATCCTCTTCCTTCCTCTCCTATCATATCCTCTTCCCTCCTTTCCTCTCTCCTATCATATCCTCTTCCCTTCCCTCCTCTCTCGTATCCTATCCTTTTCCCTCCTCTCCTCCCTCTTATCCTATCCTCTTCCATCCTCTACTCTTTCCTATCCTCTCCTCTTCCCTCCTCTCATCTCTCTTATCCTATCCTCTTCCCTCCTCTCTGCTTTCCTATCCTCTCTTGCCGCCTCTCCTCTTACCTCTCCTATCCTCTTCCCTCTTCTCCTCTCTCCTATCCTATCCTCTTCCCTCCTCTCCTCTTTCCTATCTTATCCTCTTCCCTCTTCTCCTCTCTCCTATCCTACCCCCCTCCCTCCTCTCTCCTATCATATGCTCTTCCCTCCTCTCCTCTCTCCTTTCCTATTCTTTCCCATCCCCTCCTTTCTCCTATCCTATCCTCTTCTCCTCTCTTCTATCCTATTCCTCCCCCCCCCCCCCGCTCTCCCCTATCATATGATCACCCCTCCTCTCTCCTGTCATATGCTCTTCCTTCCTTTCCTCTGTCTTTTCCTATTCTTTTCCCTCCCCTCCTCTCTCCAATCATATGCTTTTCCCTCCTCTCATCCTCCCTCTACTCTGTCCCTCTTTTCCCCCATATCCTCTCCTCATCCCTTCTCCTCTTCCCCTCTTTTCTATCCTGTTCTCTATTCTTGCTCTTTCCTTTCTTTTCCACTTTCCTATCATCTACTTATCTCTTTCCGCCCTTTTACTCTCTCCTATCCTCTCCTCGCCCCCTCTCCTTCCCTTCTCCCCTCTCCCCTATCCTCTCCTCATCCCTTCTCCTCTCCCCCTCTTTTCTATCCTGTTCTCTATTCTTGCTCATTCCTTTCTTTTCCACTTTCCTATCATCTACTTATCTCTTTCCGCCCTTTTACTCTCTTCTATCCTCTCCTCGCCCCCTCTCCTTCCCTTCTCTCCTCTCCCCTATCCTCTAATCATCTCTTTTCTTCTCCCTTCTCCTCTTCCCCTCTCTTCTCTCCTAAATTTCCTTTTTATTTTCCTATCATCTACTCTCCCCTCCCTTTTCCTCTCTCATTCTCTTCTCATCCCCCCTCCTCGCCTCTCTTCTCTCCCCTCTCCTGCCCTCTCTACTCTACTTTTCCCCCTTCCTCTTCCTCCTCTTCTCTTTTTTGCCCCTCTTCCCCATGTCCTCTCTTCTCCTATACTCTTCCCCTATCCATTTCTCTCCCATCTTTCCTTAAACTTCCCTCTCCTCTCCCTCTCCTCTTCTCTCACCTTTTTACTCCTCGCTCTCTCCCCTCCCCTACTTTCACTTCTTCCTCCGGGCTCTCCTCTAAGTCAAAGTTCATTCAGCAAATATGTAAAAAATGCAGATCATGTAGATCTAAATACTATACATGTACTCCAGACTGCCAGCCAACAATCGCAATGCGCTTTATGCAACCAACACCCTTACGTTCGATGCTCTGCCAACAAGCTGAGCGTTTCAAGGGGTTACTCTCTCTTTGCCGCCCAAAAACCTCTGACTTCCGCTCGGTTTTGGCGCCAAAGAAATGTGGCGGGCTACTTAGTGAGCTATGTATCAGATTTCTGGGTGTTTCCTGGGCTTCCCGGAAAAGCTCTGCTGGAAGCATGGCGTCCAGCAAATAACCAAGCAGAAAAGCACTTTTTCACTGATAAAACTATATGAGTGTTTGACTGTACATGAAGACTTAAAGGGCTGAAACAATGTAACATGCAGGAATCCTACACGCCAGATTTGCCTGATATATCAGATTCCAGCAGACGGTTTACTGCTCTGAGTTCCCCGTTTCCCGCACGCCCAGCAGAGCACCGAGCAAACAAAAGATTACCAATGATGTAACCGTTTCCTTTTCTATAAACATATTACACGAAAGTTATACAAAGTAAGCAAAGACAATATAAAACGAGGAGCGACTTACTCAGCTCAGCTACGGGGAGAAGATGACCACAGTCTAAACCAACGCCCTAATGAAGCAATAGATGTGCCGGTCCGGTGTGTAAAGAAACAGGAAACACATAAAAAATAATGTTACTTTTTCTCAATACATAAATAGTCTCAGTGACTTTTACAGCTGGGAGCTCAGAAGTAAAAAAAAAAAACAACTGAATTGTGTCTGCTCTTCCCTAGAATCTCTGCTGATTAGTGGAATTTCGCAATAAATGTCCAAGGTTTTACCATAAAAGGTCATCTAAATGTTTGTGGCAGGGTTGGCGGGTTAGGGCTCCTTCATACAAACAATAAATCATACAACAGCCTTATTGCACATTGACCCACCTATAGCGGTAATGAGTATTTTGGTTGCATTGTACAGGAATTTATGTTGCCTCAGGCAACGCTCCTCAAATACCCTATGACAGCCATTCTCAAACCAGAGTTCCATTGAACCCTGGGGTTCCTCCAAAGGTTGCTAGTGGGTTCCTTGAGCTGTGGCTGATGAACCACCAATTTGATGATGCCTACAGATTTCAAGGTTCAGCATCACTTAGCAAAGCCAGCAGCATAACACCAAATATCTTTTTAGCTGTCTTTAACCGGTTCCTGACCAGCGCACAACGACGTATGTCAACAGAATGGCACGGGCAGGCATATTGGCGTACACGTACGTCCAATATTCAATGCCGCCCTGGCATCGGGAGCGCGCCGCTGGCGGCGCGCTCCCGCGCTGGTCGAGACCCCCGTGAGTCTGGTCACGGGACCCGCGGACTCGATCGCCGCGGGCATCCCCGCGATCGTCTCACGGGACGGCTGAATGGAGGAAATGCCGTGTAAACAGCATTTCTCCATTCTGCCTAGCAACTAGTGACGCTGATCTCTGCTTCATGTGATTGGAGCAGAGATCAGTGTTCACTAAATGAAAGCCCAACCCCCCCACAGTTAGTAACACACCCCTAGGAACACTTAACCCCTACACTGCCACCCACTGGTTAACCCCTTCACTGCCAGTGTCATTTACACAGGAATCACTGCATTTGTATAGCACTGATTACTGTATAAATGACAATGGTCCCAAAAATGTGTCAAAAATGTCCGATGGGTCCCCCACAATGTCGCAGTCACAATAAAAATCGCAGATCGCCGCCATTACTAGTAAAAAAAAATAATAAAAAACTATTAATAAAAATGCTATAAAATTATCCCTATTTTGTAAACGCTATAACTTTTGTGCAAACCAATCAATAAATCGCTTATTGCGATTTTTTTTACCAAAAATATGTAGAAGAATACGTATCGGCCTAAACTGAGGGAAAAAAATGTTTTTTTTATATATTTTTGGGGGATATTTATTATAACAAAAAGTAAAAAATAATGCGTTTTTTTCAAAATTGTCGCTCTATTTTTGTTTATAGCGCAAAAAATAAAAACCGCAGGGGTGATCAAATACCACCAAAAGAAAGCTCTATTTGTGGGAAAAAAAGAACGTCAATTTTGTTTGGGAGCCACATCGCATGACCGCGCTATTGTCAGTTAAAGCGACGCAGTGCCGAATCGCAAAAAGTGGTCTGGTCTTTGACCAGCAAAATAGTCCGGTCTGAAAGTGGTTAAGGGTGGCATTCTAAACACCACTTTATGGGGGACATTCTTCCTATTGACCACTAATATAAGGAGCATTGTTCCTATTGAGCTTGCTTGATGATTTGGTTTTAGTAAGGGTTCCTCGAGACATGAAAATTATTTTTGGGGTTCCTCTAGGGTTAAAAGGTTGAGAAAGCCTGCCCTATGAGATGTGTTTTTTTTTTCACATTTGTACAAGACTAAAATGAGGAATGATCACTGCTGACCCTTTGCAACTGCATCCTAACCACTTCAGCTCTGAAAGATTTTACCTCCTTCACAGGGTCACCCCTTGTCCCCACCCTCTACCCTCCTCTGAGCACTGTTCCTTGCTTCCACCCCCTACACACCTCTGAGCACCGTTCCTTGGTCCCACCCTCTACCCTTCTCTGAGCACCGTTCGTTGGCTCCACCAACTACCACCCTCTGAGCACCGTTCCTTGGTTTCCACCCCCTAGCCACCTCTGAGCACCGTTCCTTGGCTCCACCCCCTACCCACCTCTGAGGACCGTTCCTTGGTCCCACCCTCTACCCTTCTCTGAGCACCGTTTGTTGGCTCCACCAACTACCCCCCTCTAAGCACCGTTCCTTGGTTCCACCCCTACCTTCCTATGAGCACCGTTCCTTGCTTCCACCCCTACCCTCTTCTGAGCACCGTTCCTTGGTTCCACCCCCTACCCTCCGCTAAGCACCATTCCTTGGTCCCACCCTCTACCCTTCTCTGAGCACTGTTCGTTGGTTCCATCAACTACCCCCCTCTGAGCACCATTCCTTGGTTCCACCCCCTACCCTCCTCTGAGCACTGTTCCTTGGTTCCACCCCCTACCCTCCTCTGAGAACTGTTCTTTGGTTACACCCCTTACCCTCCTCTGAGAACTGTTCTTTGGTTACACCCCTTACCCTCCTCTGAGCACCATTCCTTGGTTCCACCCCTACCCTCCTCTGAGCACCATTTTTTGGTTCTACCCCCTACCCTTCTCTGAGCACTGTTCCTTGGTTCCACCCCCTACCTTCCTCTGAGCACCGCTCCTTGGTTTCACCCCTACCCTCCTCTGAGCACCGTTCCTTGGTTCCACCCCCTACCCACCTCTGAGCACCGTTCCTTGGTTCCACCCCCTACCCTCCTCTGAGCACCGTTCCTTGGTTCCACCCCCTACCCACCTCTGAGCACCGTTCCTTGGTTCCACCCCCTACCCTCCTCTGAGCACCGTTCCTTGGTTCCTCTCCTACACACCTCCTGTACCGCTCCTTTTAGAGCAGTAGTTTCCAAACTGCGGCCCAGGGGCCAAATGTGGCCCTTTGTTTGATGGGGTAATGTAAGCAGTAAATATGTAAACAGACTTGCCGTCTGTTTACAGGGGTGAGCTCTTTCTCTGATTCTAACCCTCTCACATGTGTTTTCTGGGGAACCGTATCAAATGCTTTTGCAAAATCTAGATACACCACGTCTACGGGCCTTCCTTTATTTAGATGGCAGCTCATCTTCTCATAGAAGGTTAATAGATTGGTTTGGCAAGAACAATTCTGCATGAATCCATGCTGATTACTGCTACCCTGTTTCACCGAAAATAAGACCTAGCGTGATTGTCGGTGATGGCTGCAATATACAGTGGTGTGAAAAAGTGTTTGCCCCCTTCCTCATTTCCTGTTCCTTTGCATGTTTGTCACACTTAAGTGTTTCGGAACATCAAACCAATTTAAACAATAGTCAAGGACAACACAAGTAAACACAAAATGCAATTTGTAAATGAAGGTGTTTATTATTAAAGGTGAAAAAAAATCCAAACCATCATGGCCCTGTGTGAAAAAGTGATTGCCCCCCTTGTTAAAACATACTATAACTGTGGTTGTCCACACCTGAGTTCAATTTCTCTAGCCACACCCAGGCCTGATTTTTGCCACACCTGTTCACAATCAAGGCATCACTTAAATAGGAGCTGCTTGACACAGTAAGGTCCACCAGAAGATCCTTAAAAGCTACACATCATGCCGAGACCCAAAGAAATTCAGGAACAATTGAGAAAGAAAGTAATTGAGATCTATCAGTCTGGAAAGGGTTATAAAGCCATTTCCAAAGCTTTGGGAATCCAGCGAACCACAGTGAGAGCCATTATCCACAAATGGCGAAGACATGAAACAGTGGTGAACCTTCCCAGGAGTGGCCGGCCACCCAAAATTACCCCAAGAGCGCAGCGACGACTCATCCAAGAGGTCACAAAAGACCCCACAACAACGTCCAAGGAACTGCAGGCCTCACTTGCCTCAGTTAAGGTCAGCGTTCATGCCTCCACCATCAGGAAAAGACTGGGCAAAAATGGCCTGCATGGCAGAGTTCCAAAGGAGAAAACCACTGCTGAGCAAAAAGAACATCAAAGCTCGTCTCAATTTCTCCACAACACATCTTGATGATCCCCAAGACTTTTGGGACAACATTCTGTGGACCGATGAGACAAAAGTGGAACTCTTTGGAAGGTGTGTGTCCAAGTATATCTGGCGTAGAAGGAACACTGCATTTCATAAAAAGAACATTATACCAACAGTAAAATATGGTGGTGGTAGTGTGATGGTCTGGGGCTGTTTTGCTGCTTCAGGACCTGGAAGACTTGCCGTGATAAAAGGAACTATGAATTCTGCTGTCTACCAAGAGATCCTGAAGGAGAATGTCCGACCATCTGTTCGTGTACTCAAGCTGAAACGAACTTGGGTTCTGCAGCAGGACAATGATCCTAAACACAGCAGCAAGTCCACCACCGAATGGCTGAAGAAAAACAAAATGAAGACTTTGGAGTGGCCTAGCCAAAGTCCTGACCTGAATCCTATTGAGATGTTGTGGTATGACCTTAAAAAGGCCGTTCATGCTCGAAAACCCTCTAATGTAACTGAATTAGGACAATTCTGCAAAGATGAGTGGGCCAAAATTCCTCCAGGACGCTGTAAAAGCCTCATTGCACGTTATCGCAAACGCTTGGTTGCAGTTGTTGCTGCTAAGGGTGGCCCAACCAGTTATTAGGTTTAGGGGGCAATCACTTTTTCACACAGGGCCATGATGGTTTGGATTTTTTTTCACCTTTAATAATAAACACCTTCATTTACAAATTGCATTTTGTGTTTACTTGTGTTGTCCTTGACTATTGTTTAAATTGGTTTGATGTTCCGAAACACTTAAGTGTGACAAACATGCAAAGGAACAGGAAATGAGGAAGGGGGCAAACACTTTTTCACACCACTTGTAAGCCCTACCCCCAAATAAGCCCTACCCTATTTCCCTGAAAATAAGACCTACAAGGACATTAACTGTGGCTTATTTGGGGGGTAGGGCTTATATTGCAGCCATCACCGACAATCACGCTAGGTCTTATTTTCGGGGAAACATGGTAATGATACCATTTTCATTGCTGAAATCTTGTATACAGTCCCTTATCATCCCCTCCAAGAGCTTGCATACTATTGATGTTAGGCTAACTGGTCTGTAATTCCCAGGGATGTATTTTGGCCCTTTTTAAAATATTGGTGCAACATTGGCTTTTCCCCAATCAGCTGGTACCATTCCAGTCGTAGACTGTTTGTAAAAATTAGGAACAATGATCTGGCAATTACTTGACTGAGTTCCTTAAGGACCCTCAGGTGCAATACATCTGGTCCCGGTGACTTATTAATGTTACGTTTTTCAAGTCTATTTCTAATTATGTCCTCTGTTAGCCATGAGGGTGCTTCCTGTGATGCGTCAAGAGGATAAACACTGCAGTTTCGGTTACCCCGATTCCCTCGTGATGACTGAGAAGAAGAATAAATTCAATACCTTCACCATCTCCCCATCCTTAGTAACTAGATTCCATTCATCATTTTTTATAGAACCAATATGATCTGACCTCCCTTTCTTACTATTTATGTAAATAAAGAATTTCTTGGGATTTTTTTTTTTACTCTCCTCCGCTATGTGCCTTTCGTGTTCTATCTTAGCCGCCCTGATTGCACCCTTACATTTCTTGTTGCATTCTTTGTAAAGTTGGAATGCTGATGATGATCTCTCAGCCTTGTATTTTATGAAGGCCTTCTCCTTTGCTTTTATATGCATTTTTACGTTGGAGTTAAGCCACCCAGGGCATTTATTAACTCTTTTAAATGTATTTATCATTGGGATGCACTGGCTAATGCACCTTTTTTAACCACTTTCAGACCAGATCCTTTTGCTGGCTTAAGACCAGACCACTTTTTGCGATTGTCAGGGAATTATTAGACCAGACCGTGTGGACTGCACAGAGGAAACCCAGAACGAATGTGCGTGAAAACAACAAGTGTTTATTATAAATAAAAGGAAAGTGAAAACATACAGTGCACAACCAACCACAAACAGCAAGAAATATATATACAATAAATAGGAACTACTGGAGACGTTAATGAAAGCCAGGCCGAGGTCATACACCGGGGAATCAGTTGATGGGTAAGGACGGATGGATGGGCTCAGGATTGGAATGGGACAGGTCAGGTAGGTACAGGGTACAAGGTACAAGGTACAGGGTTCAGGTTCAGGTTCGGGTTCGGGTTCGGGTTCAGGTTCAGGTTCAGGTTCAGGTTCAGGTTCCAGCGGTCAGGGCACTTGCAGAGAGAGATACCAAGGCAAAGCATGTTAGCGCTTGCCGGGTATATATATGACTGATGATTACCCTCACGTAACAGCTGATCGGAGCAGATGCTGTCTGCTCCACACTGCTGGAGTACACCCGCTGGTGAGCGCCGGTACTACAGTCCAGGGATCAAATAGTGCCACCAAGAGGTAGGTCCTCTTATTACAGGCCCTGGGTGTTAGAAGACACCCGCTGGTGGACACTGGTACTGCAATCCAAAAGATCAACAGCGCCACCAACGGGTGGACCTTTTCATGACAGCGATTCGGCACTTCGTCGCTTTAACTGATAATTGTGTGGCCGTGCGATGTGGCTCCCAAACAAAATTGACATGTTTTTTTTTCCCCACAAATAGAGCTTTCTTTTGGTGGTATTTGATCACCCCTGCGGCTTTTATTTTTTGCGTTATAAACAAAAATAGAGAGACGATTTTGAAAAAACGCATTATTTTTTACTTTTTGTTATAATAAATATCCCCCAAAAATATATTAAAAAAACATGTTTTCCCTCAGTTTAGGCCGATACGTATTATTCTACATATTTTTGGTAAAAAAACGCAATAAGCGACTATTGATTGGTTTGTGCAAAAGTTATAGCGTTTACAAAATAGGGGATAGTTTTATGGCATTTTTATTAATATTTTTTTTTTTACTTGTAATTGTGGCGATCAGCGATTTTTCTTTGGACTGTGACATTGTGGCGGACACATCGGACATTTTTGACACATTTTTGGGACCATTCTCATTTATACAGCAATCAGTGCTATACAAATGCAGTGATTGCTGTGTAAATGACACTGGCAGTGAAGGGGAAGCGGACATCTTGTTACACCCACCGGAGTTTTGCATTGTACACTTATTTTTAACCATAAACTGAGGTTATATAGTGAAATACAGGATTTAGAGCTCCGTGTGACTGGTTAGACGTTGAATTTTCAAAGCAGCGGCAAGCCGGCTGATCTCACAGGTTTGCTATTCTGACAGAAGTTTGCTGCTTTTAAAATTCAACATCTAAATATTCATACGGAGTTCTAAGTACTGTATTTGACTATATAACCTCCGTTTACTGTTAAAAAATACTTGTAAAATGCAAAACTCTGGTGGGTGTAACAAGATGTCCGCTTTCCCCCTTCTAAGTGAGTCCTTACTGTGGAGGAATGCGGGGTGTACCAAGATGGCGGCAAAAACGTCACTTCCGTTATGCATTCTGACGGGTCGCCTAATCTGACGACACAACCTCGAATGATAGCGTAGGGAGGCGACGCTTGTTCGGGCCACTGGAACGCAAGCAACGACGGCGTGCGTAAGGACGTCGCGTATTTACGTCACATGTTTACGGAAGCGATTGGCTGGGCTGAGAAGATGGAAGACAGGGACAGGCAGGCGCTGAGGAGTAACAGGATGATGCTGGTCACCTCCCTGCAGCTGGGGGATATCTGGGACCACCTGGTGGAGAGGGGGGTGTTCACCAATGACATGATAGAGGAGATCCAGGTGAGGACTCTGTGACAGGGAAAGCTGCCTTATATAGATGGCATTGTTGTTGTCAGCTGTCCCTGCTTTCCAAGGAGAGGCAAAACTGCCCTAGAAATGTCTCCTGTTTCCAAAGACACACCAGGCTGCCCCTAGAAGTGTCCCTGGTTACAAGGATACACCAGGCTGGCCCTAGAAGTGTCCCTGGTTACCAAGGATACACCAGGCTGGCCCTAGAAGTGTCCCTGGTTACCAAGGATACACCAGGCTGCCCGTAGAAGTGTCCCTGGTTACCAAGGATACACCAGGCTGCCCGTAGAAGTGTCCCTGGTTACCAAGGATACACCAGGCTGCCCGTAGAAGTGTCCCAGGTTACCAAGGATACACCAGGCTGCCCGTAGAAGTGTCCCTGGTTACCAAGGATACACCAGGCTGCCCGTAGAAGTGTCCCTGGTTACCAAGGATACACCAGGCTGCCCGTAGAAGTGTCCCTGGTTACCAAGGATACACCAGGCTGCCCGTAGAAGTGTCCCTGGTTACCAAGGATACACCAGGCTGCCCGTAGAAGTGTCCCTGGTTACCAAGGATACACCAGGCTGCCCGTAGAAGTGTCCCTGGTTACAAAGGATACACCAGGCTGCCCTAAGAAGTGTCCCTGGTTACCAAGGATACACCAGCCTGTCCCTAGAAGTGTGCCTGGTTACCAAGGATACACCAGGCTGCCCCTAGACGTGTCCCTGGATACCAAGGATACACCAGGCTGTCCCTAGACGTGTCCCTGGTTACCAAGGATACACCAGGCTGGCCCTAGAAGTGTCCCTGGTTACCAAGGATACACCAGGCTGGCCGTAGAAGTGTCCCTGGTTACCAAGGATACACCAGGCTGTCCCTAGAAGTGTCCCTGGTTACCAAGGATACACCAGGCTGTCCCTAGAAGTGTCCCTGGTTACCAAGGATACACCAGGCTGCCCCTAGAAGTGTCCCTGGTTACCAAGGATACACCGGGCTGCCCCTAGAAGTGTCCCTGGTTACCAAGGATACACCAGGCTGCCCCTAGAAGTGTCCCTAGTTACCAAGGATACACCAGGCTGTCCTTAGAAGTGTCCCTGGTTACAAGGATACACCAGGCTGTCCTTAGAAGTGTCCCTGGTTACAAAGGATACACCAGGCTGTCCCTAGAAGTGTCCCTGGTTACAAAGGATACACCAGGCTGTCCCTAGAAGTGTCCCTGGTTACAAAGGATACACCAGGCTGTCCCTAGAAGTGTCCCTGGTTACCAAGGATACACCAGGCTGTCCCTAGAAGTGTCCCTGGTTACCAAGGATACACCAGGCTGTCCCTAGAAGTGTCCCTGGTTACCAAGGATACACCAGGCTGGCCCTAGAAGTGTCCCTGGTTACCAAGGATACACCAGGCTGCCCGTAGAAGTTTCCCTGGTTACCAAGGATACACCAGGCTGCCCGTAGAAGTGTCCCTGGTTACCAAGGATACACCAGGCTGCCCGTAGAAGTGTCCCTGGTTACCAAGGATACACCAGGCTGCCCGTAGAAGTGTCCCTGGTTACCAAGGATACACCAGGCTGCCCGTAGAAGTGTCCCTGGTTACCAAGGATACACCAGGCTGCCCGTAGAAGTGTCCCTGGTTACAAAGGATACACCAGGCTGCCCTAAGAAGTGTCCCTGGTTACCAAGGATACACCAGCCTGTCCCTAGAAGTGTGCCTGGTTACCAAGGATACACCAGGCTGCCCGTAGAAGTGTCCCTGGTTACCAAGGATACACCAGGCTGCCCCTAGACATGTCCCTGGATACCAAGGATACACCAGGCTGTCCCTAGACGTGTCCCTGGTTACCAAGGATACACCAGACTGGCCCTAGAAGTGTCCCTGGTTACCAAGGATACACCAGGCTGGCCGTAGAAGTGTCCCTGGTTACCAAGGATACA
Source organism: Lithobates pipiens (assembly GCF_037356315.1). NCBI lineage: Eukaryota > Metazoa > Chordata > Amphibia > Anura > Ranidae > Lithobates > Lithobates pipiens. The sequence continues at coordinate 10,819,453 of NW_027507788.1, read as the reverse complement.
CCAGGCTGCCCCTAGACATGTCCCTGGATACCAAGGATACACCAGGCTGCCCCTAGACATGTCCCTGGATACCAAGGATACACCAGGCTGGCCGTAGAAGTGTCCCTGGTTACCAAGGATACACCAGGCTGCCCCTAGACATGTCCCTGGATACCAAGGATACACCAGGCTGTCCCTAGACGTGTCCCTGGTTACCAAGGATACACCAGACTGGCCCTAGAAGTGTCCCTGGTTACCAAGGATACACCAGGCTGGCCGTAGAAGTGTCCCTGGTTACCAAGGATACACCAGGCTGTCCCTAGAAGTGTCCCTGGTTACCAAGGATACACCAGGCTGTCCCTAGAAGTGTCCCTGGTTACCAAGGATACACCAGGCTGCCCGTAGAAGTGTCCCTGGTTACCAAGGATACACCAGGCTGCCCCTAGAAGTGTCCCTGGTTACCAAGGATACACCAGGCTGCCCGTAGAAGTGTCCCTGGTTACCAAGGATACACCAGGCTGTCCGTAGAAGTGTCCCTGGTTACCAAGGATACACCAGGCTGTCCGTAGAAGTGTCCCTGGTTACCAAGGATACACCAGGCTGTCCGTAGAAGTGTCCCTGGTTACCAAGGATACACCAGGCTGTCCGTAGAAGTGTCCCTGGTTACCAACGATACACCAGGCTGTCTGTAAAAGTGTCCCTGGTTACCAAGGATACACCAGGCTGTCCCTAGAAGTGTCCCTGGTTACCAAGGATACATCAGGCTGTCCCTAGAAGTGTCCCTGGTTTACAAAGACAGACTTGGCTTTTATTAGAAATGTCTTTGGTTTCCAGGGACAGGCCAGGTTGTATGTAGAAATGTCCAATGATTCCAAAGGCAGACCAGGCTACCCCCAGAAGTGTCCCTGGTTTCCAGCACTAACTAGCCGTACGACCCTCTGTAAAGTGATCCACCATGCCTATGTCAATAGACGCAGCTCGGGAATGAGCCTTGGAAATGCGGAACCGGAATTGATGAAATGCTCAGCTTCCAGGTTCATAGACCATAGAGATGATCAGAGCTATTCTGGTAGGTAGGGTTGTACTGATACTAGTATCGGTATCGCTGCCAATACCGAGTATATATCGATACTCGTGCAAATTCACCGATACCAGACACTGATACTTTCAGGCTCGGTTCTTTGAGCTGTCAGCGGGTCTCCCCTGTTGACAGCTGAAGTGTTAAAGAAGTCCAGGAATTGGAGCTGTCAATAAAAAAAAAAAAAAAGCAGCCGGCAATGTTAACTACATTTCTCATCTGAAACACTTAAATAAAAAGAAACATTGTTTATTTTTGTATCTTTCTGTTTCTTCATCTGAAGATCAAAGGGATGAACAAATGTTCTGCTATTTAACCCCTTATAAACCCTTAATTTACTCTAATCAGCCTTAATTAACTCCCTATTCTCCTCCATTTAATTATTATTTTCTTGCTTTTTTTTTTTTTTTTTTCACGATTATTTTATAAATGATAAACAATGAAAACTTTTTTTTTGTTTGCTTTGTCAGTGAATATTTTTACACATATATTATTAACATAATATTTACACATTTCACATTGAAAAAGCGCAAATTTGAAAAAAAAATCAATTTAGTTTGTAAATAACTTTTCAATGCTTTGTACCATTGCTGACAGCTGAAGCGAAAAGAAAACTGAAGCTGACAGCTGAAGCGAAAAGAAGACTCCTGAGCAGACAGGCAGGGAGGGAGAGGGGAAGAGAAGACAGGGGGCACAGGAACTGACTAATACACATTACATGATAAGACCTATCCTGAAAATAAGCCCTACTGTGTCTTTTGTTGCCAAAATTAAGACCCGGTCTTCTTTTCGGGGAAACACAATAGTATGCACCGTAGGTATCGGTAATTGGTATCGGCGAGTACTAAAAAAAAAAAAAAAAGTATCGGTACTCGTAAAAATAAAAAAATGTTAGCGGTGCATCCCTACTTACATGGTCTCTTTAAAATATCCAGGTTAATTAACCACTTCCAGTCCAGGCCTATTCTGGCACTCCTCTCCTACATGTAAATATCATCCTTTTTTTTTTTTCTAGAAAATTCTGCAACATTATATTAAAACCTTAGGGAATAAAATGGCGGCGCCCGCAGCCTCCTAGGATCATACAGATGGCCGGGGACTATATTGTTCACGGTTAGCTCTATGGTAAATGGCCACCAACGGCTGTTTAATTTTCCGGCTCCCTGATAGCACAGGGGAGCTGGGAGAAGCACCGGAGGAGGGCGGGGGGGTCCCCAACCCTCTGCCTGTAAAAGCTATCAAGCGGCTGCACAACCACTATGATGGCTTTAACTTTGCGGGCAATTGATAGCACAACAACATCTGGATGATGCCTTCAGCTGCAACTATCATTCAGATATCTCCACTTCAGCCTAAGAATGTCATATGAGGTTAACTGAAGAGATACTAAAAATACGCAACCCAAAGACCGGGGGGGGGGGGGGGGGGTCTCCAAACTACAGCTCTCCAGTTCAGGAACTACAATTCCCATCATGCCCTCTCATGTCTGTCTGAGACGTGTCCTTCTGAAATCGCTTAAGGGCCGTCGTTTTGAGATCCATGCCATGTGCTTGTTGGCATCTGTTTTCTCTACTCATCAGATACGAGACTCCACGGCAGATGAAACGTTCTACATTTTTTGGGAATTTGCAGAAGAAGTAACTTTTTTTTTTTTTTTTTCCTTCTCCCCCCCCCTCTAGAGAGCCGGGACACGCAGAGATCAGGCTCGCCAGTTACTGGTGGAATTGGAGACTCGGGGTAGCCAGGCCTTTGCGCTGTTTCTGCTTTGTTTGAAGGAGACCGGACAGCACAGCCTCGCGGATGCCCTCCAGGATGGTAGCGGAGGCCGTGTGATAAAACCAGTGCCCATATCACCAAAACCAGTGCCAATATCACCAATACCAATCTCCAAACTTCCTGCAGGGAGGCGTGATCTTCCATGTAAGTTGTTTGTTTTTTTTCTATTAATTTTTTCAAAATTTATTCAAAAGTGGTAATAAACTCATTAAAAAATGTAGATTTAAATCATAATGTACTACCACATTCCCCCCTGAAAATAAGACCTACCCTGAAAATAAGACCTAGTTTAAAGCTGCTGTAAAATCCTATAGACCACTCTATTATATAATGTACAATGTGTGTTTCTGTAATATAATTGTGAGAAATACCTTTGTTACAGCACTCTGCGCTCAGCTGACCTACCGCTGCTCTCCTCCTCCTCTTATCCCGGCTGTCCGCGGGGATCTCGGCCCCCTCCCTCTGCAGTGGGGAAGGGACCTCTGGTCAAGTAAGCCCCAAGCGGCACAGTAACGAAGGTATTTGGCACGGTTGTATTACAGAAACACACACGTTGTACATTATATAAAACTGTAATAAAGTGGATTAGCGTTTACAAAACACTTTAACTCATAATGACTCCTGAGCAGACAGGCAGGGAGGGAGAGGGGGAGAAAAGACAGGGGGCACAGGAACTGACAAATACACATTACATGATAAGACCTATCCTGAAAATAAGCCCTACTGTGTCTTTTGTTGCCAAAATTAAGACCCGGTCTTCTTTTTTCGGGGAAACACAGTAGTATGCACCGTATACTATTACATTATGACAGGCTTACCTTTTTTGTAAAGTGCCTGCCAGCGCTGTGATGTTACTGATGCCTCTGGTCCCGGGTGCATCCATCTCCGTCCCGGTCTTCCCTCTGGATTCCATCTCTTCGGCTGCTTGAATTGCTGCGCCCCAACGACGTCACTCACCGCGCATGCGCAGTCACGTCATCACAATACAGATCGGACAGATAGGGCCCCTTCTGCCATAAATGCCTTACCTGTCAGCATTTTTTTTTTTTTAAGCACTTTTCTACCAGGGCCGTCAATCTGCTATAGGCCGTGGCGGGAAGGTGTATAACGTTCTGACTGGACGTCCTAGGATGTCCTTCAAAACGTAGCGATCGGTGGTGCGTGGTGTACCCTGGACCTGCCTCTTTAGCGCTCTCTGGATGGTTGGCCTAGGGAGGGCGTGGACGCAACTGGCTCTGGCTATCAGTCGCATGCTGAGAGGTGGAGCTAGCTGTCAGTCAGGCGGTGGGGTGGATCCAACAACATTGTCGGGTTCCTTCCAGAGCCTGGTGCGGCTCTGCCTGCATCAGCTGACCTGATTTTGAAAAAGCTTTGGCCATACTTTTTTTTTTTTTTTTTTTTTTTTTTTTTAACAGTGTTCTTCACTGGAGACACCTGAGGTCAGTCACTTGGTGGGGGTCGGGGGAGGGTGGGGGGTCCACATACATCTGGCCAATATAGTAGGTGTAATGGTCAGGTGTCCACATACTTTCAACCATTTTGTGCTCACGCACGCACAATCGGAAGCCAGCTGTGAAGCCGCATGGAGTCTGAGCCACTTCCCACACTAAACGTGCCAGCGCTGGGGACCTGAAAACCGGCGAAGAACCAGCCGGGGCGAGGACGGCGCTGGATCCTTGGGACAGGTATTGTAAGTCTCCTTTTATTAAAAGTCAGCAGCTACAGTATTTTCTTCAGTCTGCGACAGTTTTCTGTAGCATTACATTTAATATAAAGGATTTTTACCCCCTAGAACAGTAGTCTCCAAACTGTGGCCCTGGAGCCAGATGCGGCCCTTTCCTTACCTTTTTCCGGGCCCTGGAGGCATTATTACTGCCAATGACGCCAACAATGGAGGGCTATTCCTTCCACTGACGCCAACAATGGAGGGCTACACCTTCCACTGACGCCAACCATGGAGGGCTACTCCTTCCACTGACGCCAACCATGGAGGGCTGCTCCTTCCACTGACGCCAACCATGGAGAGCTACTCCTTCCACTGACGCCAACCATGGAGGGCTACTCCTTCCACTGACGCCAACCATGGAGGGCTACTCCTTCCACTGACGCCAACCATGGAGGGCTACTCCTTCCACTGACGCCAACCATGGAGGGCTACTCCTTCCACTGACGCCAACCATGGAGGGCTACTCCTTCCACTGACGCCAACCATGGAGGGCTACTCCTTCCACTGACTCCAACCATGGAGGGCTACTCCTTCCACTGACAACACAAATGGGGCACTATTCCTTCCGACGACACCAACTATTTCTTCCCTAACACCAAAAATATGGCACGGTTTATTCCCACTGGGCACAGTCCGGCCCCTCTAGCATCTGAAAGACAGTAAACTGGCCCTTTCTTTAGAAAGTTTGGAGACCCCTGCCCTGGGAGACATCACGGGGTGCATTTGGGGTCCTCTTTACCCTGCATGTTGACAACCGCTGCTTTAACCCTTCCTCGTCTCGTACAGGATATAAACATTTCTGGCAATTCCCTCCTATTAGGTACTATTCTTAAAAAAAGAAAAAAAAAAAATCAATCATTAATTTAGCAATTGTTTTGTGTTTGGAGGCTTCTCAAGTTCTATACTACTGCCTCATGTTGATGCTCCTCATTAGTATAGCTGCTGCCACGTTTTCTTTGTTGTTTTTTTTTTTTGTTTTTTTTTAATGCTACAATATTCATTTTAATTCTCTTCTTTCCTCAGCAAATCCAGTTGTGAAGACTAAAGTAATGGATATAGAAAAGGTTGGTGTCGTTTGTACCGTGTGGCTTATTTTTATTTATTTTTTTTACATCATTTTGCATAGTTTACAAATCGTAAAGGGCTCGTTGGCTTCTGTGCCAGCACCCCGTGTTTTTATGTGGCGTTTTTAAAGCTTCAAAACCGCCCTTCAACGCCTGCCATGAATATTACAATGGTACCACACAGTGCTGTTCACACAGTAGCGGTAGTGTAGTGTTGTGTTAAAAAAAAAAAAATTAAGCAGCATGTCGCTTTCATGAGGCATTGAAGCTTGTCGGCCACCTCCATGGATTTCAAGAGTGATGCTCTGTAACCGCAGCTTTAAAGTGGAGTTCCACCCAAAAATGGAACTTCTGCTTTAAGCCCCCCTCGCCCCCTGACTTGGCACATTTGGCATGTCATTTTTTTTTGGAGGGGGGAGTGGGTACTTAGTTTAGAGTGGGACTTCCTGCTGTCCCACTTCCTCCCTTCCTGCTTTTGGCCCACCTAGGCGACTCCTCCTCTCCCTCCTAGGCAGCCCCTCCCTCTCTCCAATCTTCTGGAACACGTGACAGGTCCCAGAAGATCTCCTGGCAGTTATCAGAGCGCAGCACGACTCGTGCGTGCCTGGCCGTGAAGCATGGTTGGGTGACGGAGAGGAAGGAGAGAGGAACGAGGCTCCGGGGCTGCCGCATCGCTGGACCATGAGACAGGTGAGTGTCTGTTTATTAAAAGTCAGCAGCTATACTTTTTGTAGCTACTTACTTTTAATAAACGAAAAAAAAAGCGTGGAACTCCGCTTTAACCACTTGCCAACCGTATACAGTACATATAATGTGACAAGGCGGCTCTCCTGTGCAAAATCACGTACCTGTACGCGACTTTGCACTTCCGGGTCTGGGGACACACATGCGCGTCGCCGGTGACGGGCTCCTGCTGTGACACAGCGGAAGTCGATCAGCGTGTCTGACGGACTCGATGCCCGCTGGGAACCGACGATCCTTTCTGAGAGAAGCAGAACGGCAGTCCTGATGTAAACGAGGCGAGAAGAGAAGGCTGTAAACCTCTGTTTCTGCTAAGCAGGAAGACAGATCTCTAGCATCATATGACGTCCTCTGATTCCCGGCCACCTAGGGCGGCATCGCTCGGGACCCGATGCGCATGCCCGGACAGCCGCGATGTCCGCTGGGAACCCTGCGATTGCCCGGGAACACAGCAGGACCAGTGTCAGTGGAGAGGAGACCGATGATGTGTTCCCAGTACAGAGGAACACCGATCGGTCTCCTCCCCTTGTGAGTCCCCTCCCCTCACAGTTAGAATCACTCCCATAGGGAACATATTAACCCCTGCAGCGCCCCCTGGTGTTAACCCCTTCCCTGCCAGTCACATTTACACAGTAATCGGTGCATCTTTTTAGCATAAAAAAATGCAGAGGTGATCAAATACCACCAAAAGAAAGCTCTATTTGTAGGGGGGAAAAAAGGGACATCAATTTTGTTTGGGTACAGCGTCACACGACCGCACGATTGTCAGTTAAAGAGGAACTAAACTTCCATCTTTTAAATTGTACCTTAAGGTAGTGTAAATATCTCCTAAATGTGCACCATTTAGGAGATATTTACTGTACATGCAGCCAATGACATCCAATCTCAGCTGATCACATGTAAACAAAGAAATGTCGGTTATCAGCATTCCTCTCCTCGCACCGACAGCGGTGTTTCCTCACAGGGGAGATCCGCACAGATAATTAGTGCCCCGATCATCAGTGCAGCCCCAGCAGTGATGCCAGTCAGTGCCCATCTGTGCCACCTATCAATCGATGACCTGGCACTGAAAAAAATAAAAAAATAAAGAAAAATTGATCTTTTGCTTTAAAAAAAAAATTGTTTACTTCTGCCCTAGACCAGAAGTGACATCATGACTGGCTTCAGTCCTCGTAGATCAGTGATGGCGAACCTTGGCACCCCAGATGTTTTGGAACTACATTTCCCATGATGCTCGCCATCACTGCCCTAGATCATAGAGGTGATCAGAGACGATCTGGTCTCTTCTCACCTCTGACCAGCCATGTCAGATCTTGTTTGGCTCGCCAGTAAGAACGACCCCCCCCCCCCATTCCATGGCACTGAAGGGCACTGATGAGGAGGCACTGATAGGGGGCACTTATGGGTACTGATAGCAAAACCAGTTACCTATCAGTACCCATAAGTGCCGCCTATCAGTGCTGCATATTAGTACCTCCTCATCACTGTCCTTTAGTGCCATGTCATCGATGCGCATCAGTCACTTATTTACAAAATTTTATAACTGAAACTAAGAAAAAAAACTTTTATTTATAATTTTTTTTTTTTTCAAAATGTTTGGTCTTTTTTATTTTATTTATTTATTTTTTTTTGCAAAAAATAAAAACCAGTGCTGCATATTAGTACCTCCTCATCAGTGGGCACCGATGACATGGCACTGAAGGACACTGATGAGGAGGTACTAATATGCAGCACTGGTTTTTATTTTTTGCAACAAAAAAAAAAAAAACACCGAACATTTTGAAAAAAAAAAATTTAATAAATAAAAGTTTTTTTCTTAGTTTCAGTTATAAAATTTTGTAAATAAGTGACTGATGCGCATCGATGAGGATGCACTGATGGGCACCGATGACATGGCACTGAAGGACATCAGTGCATCCTCATTGATGCGCATCAGTCACTTATTTACAAAATTTTATAACTGAAACTAAGAAAAAACTTTTATTTATTAATTTTTTTTTTTTTCAAAATGTTCGGTGTTGTTTTTTTTTTTTTGTTGCAAAAAATAAAAACCAGTGCTGCATATTAGTACCTCCTCATCAGTGTCCTTCAGTGCCGTGTCATCGGTGCCCATCAGTGCATCCTCATCGATGCGCATCAGTCACTTATTTAACAAAATTTTATAACTGAAACTAAGAAAAAAAATTTTATTTATTATTATTTTTTTTTTTCAAAATGTTTGGTCTTTTTATTTTATTTTTTGCAAAAAATAAAAACCAGTGCTGCATATTAGTACCTCCTCATCAGTGGGCACCGATGACATGGCACTGAAGGACGTCACTTATTTAACAAAATTTTATAACTGAAACTAAGAAAAAACTTTTATTTATTAATTTTTTTTTTTTTCAAAATTAAAACCCCCAGTGGTGATTAAATACCACCAAAAGAAAGCTCCATCTGTCTCCAAAAAAAATGTACACCGTTGTATGGCCGCGCAATTGCCATTCAGAGTGTGACAGCGGCTGAAAGCTGAAAATTGGCCTGGGCAGGAAGGGGGGGGGGGTAAAAGTGCCCAGTATTGAAGTGATTAAACAGTATAGACACTTATTTTTTTTATGTTTTTACATTTTGCTATACCTGCATAAAGAGGCCAGCCTGAAGGGATCTAGCAGGACTACATTTTCTAATGAAATTAAGCCTATTTGGGAGCGCTTCTCTTTAGAAGGAAAAAAAAAAAACCTTATATATTTGAAATCGTATTTCCAGGATTATCCGATGATCTTTGATCCGTGCGGTTATTGCCTGATCATCAATAACATGGAATTTGCAGAATCCACCGGACTGTCCTTCAGGGCCGGCTCGGATATTGATCGGCAGAAGATGGAGATGCGGATGAGATCGTATCACTTTGAGGTGTCCGTGAAGAATAATCTGAAAGGAATGGTCAGTGCGTTTTATTCCCCCTGATATGTCCTATAGAAGTGATAGCGGTATAACCTGCTGATGTTACTACACTCTCTTATCTGCAGGAAATCCATGAGGAGCTCCAGCTTCTGGCCGCCAAAGATCACAGCAAGAAGGACTGCTGTCTGGTCATCATCCTGTCCCATGGCTGCGAGGTGAGATGCACATACGGATGCATTACTATTAACCACTTCAGCCCCGGCCTATAGTAATATAACGCCCACAGATGGGATCTCCCATCCTGGGTGGGCGTCATATGACGTCCTCTGATTCCCGGCCACCTAGGGCGGCATCGCTCGGGACCCGATGTGCATGCCCGGACGGCCGCGATGTCCGCTGGCAACCCTGCGATTGCCCGGGAACACAGCAGGGCCCTGGATCTGTGTATGTAAACACACAGATCCACGTGCTGTCAGTGGAGAGGAGACCGATGATATGTTCCCAGTACAGAGGAACACCGATCGGTCTCCTCCACTTGTGAGTCCCCTCCCCCCACAGTTAGAAGCACTCCCATAGGGAACATATTAACCCCTGCAGCGCCCCCTGGTGTTAACCCCTTCCCTGCCAGTCACATTTACACAGTAATCGGTGCAATTTTATAGCACGGATCGCTGTGTAAATGTGAATGGTCCCAAAAATGTGTCAAAAATGTTCGATGTGTCCGCCATAATGTCGCAGTCACGAAAAAAAATCGCAGATCGCCGCCATTACTAGTAAAAAAAAAAGCCATAAATCTATCCCCTATTTTGTAGATGCTATAACTTTTGCACAAACCAATCAATAATCGATAATTGCAATTTTTTTTTTTTTTTTTACCAAAAATATGTAGAAGAATACGTATCGGCCTAAATTGGGGAAAAAAATAGTTTTTTTTTTTTTTTTAATTGAATATTTATTATAGCAAAAAGTAAAAAATATTGTTTTTTTTTTTTTTTTCAAAATTGTCACTCTTTTTTTGTTTATAGCACAAAAATTAAAAACCGGAGAGGTGATCAAATACCACCAAAATAAAGCTCTATTTGTGGGGAAAAAAAAGGACATAAATTTTGTTTGGGTGCAACGTCGCACGACTGCGCAATTGTCAGTTAAAGCGACGTAGTGCCAAATCGCAAAAAGTGCTCTGGTAAGGAAGGGGGGAAAATCTAGCAATTTTTTTTTTTTATTATTATTTTTTTAGCTGAGACCCTAGAGAATAAACTGGCAATCATTTCAATTTTTTATGTCGCAAAGTATTTGTACAGGGGTTTTTCAAACACATTTTCTTTTGGGGGGGTCACACTTTAATGAATATTAATGCAAAAAAAAAAAAAAACACAATAAATACTCAATTTTTGGTAGGGCTACACGATTCTGGCCAAAATGAGAATCACAATTTTCTTGCTTAGAGTAAAGATCGCGATTCTCTCATGATTCTCACGGCGTAAAATCTTTTACATTATACAAAAACAATTGGGCTAACTTTACTGTTTTTTTGTTTTTTTTTTATTCATTTAAGTGTCATTTTTTTCCCATAAAATTGCATTTGAATGACCGCTGCCCAAATAGCATGACGTAAAATATTGCTAGCTTCTGCCACAACAATGATATTCCTCTTCAAAGTCAGGACATATATCAGCATGTGGCGGTCTGTAAGTGGTTAAACATTCCTTGTAATAGAAATAAGCGATGACATGTCCTCTTTATGGAGAGATCTGGGGTCTCTCCTTTTACCTTTTTGAAAGAAAAAGATCAAAAAAAAAAAAAAACTGATCATTTGCTTTAAAAAAATAAAATAGTTTACTTCTCCCCTAGACCAGAAGTGACATCATGACTGGCTTCAGTCCTCCTAGATCATAGAGGTGATCAGAGACGTTCTGGTCTCTTCTCACCTCTGTCCAGCCGCGTCAGATCTTTTGTCGGGCTTGCCAGTAAGAACGACCCCCACCCCCCTGCCGCTTCTAAAGCGATCGAGTGGCCAATCAGCCGCTCAGATCGCTTTTATGAGAAAGAGAATCGGCCGGCTGAAAAAAAATAAAAATAATACCGGGGTTATGGCTGATAACTTTATCCATTATCCCGGTAAACCACTTCAAAGCTGCAACGTTTATATACGTGTTGCTGTCTTGATGTGGATTATGGTAAGAAAGGACTGAAGGGATCAGAAACCCTCCAACCAAATAACTGAATGGCTCTATCATACTACACATTATTTGCATCATACACCAGGGGTTGTGGATGATCTGTCTGGTGGGGGATGAAGAAATGATTTGCGTGGCTCCACCCACTGTCCTGAATGGAATATGTGATGGAATGAGACATGTGATTACCTTCTGTGTTACTTGGGCTTGATACAAGAGATTGTGAAAAACTGAAAATGTTATAGGATATGGTCAGAGACTATGGGCCTGCTACCAGATATGGTCGGGGACCATGGGCCTGCCACCAGATATGGTCGGGGACCATGGGCCTGCCACCAGATATGGTCGGGGACCATGGGCCTGCCAGCAGATATGGTCGGAGACCATGGGCCTGCCAGCAGATATGGTCGGAGACCATGGGCCTGCCAGCAGATATGGTCGGAGACCATGGGCCTGCCAGCAGATATGGTCGGAGACCATGGGCCTGCCAGCAGATATGGTCGGAGACCATGGGCCTGCTAGCAGATATGGTCGGAGACCATGGGCCTGCTAGCAGATATGGTCGGAGACCATGGGCCTGCTAGCAGATATGGTCGGAGACCATGGGCCTGCTAGCAGATATGGTCGGAGACCATGGGCCTGCTAGCAGATATGGTCGGAGACCATGGGCCTGCTAGCAGATATTGTCGGAGACCATGGGCCTGCTAGCAGATATGGTCGGAGACCATGGGCCTGCTAGCAGATATGGTCGGAGACCATGGGCCTGCTAGCAGATATGGTCAAGGAGTGCAAACATGCTATAGGAGTTGTTGGGTACTGGAAACATGCTATAGGAGTCATAGACTGGAGTCACAGGAGCTCTGAGGGCCACAGATTGACTTTAATCACTTCTCACTAAAGCCTGTATAGTTTTAATGTCTATGTGCATGCTACAGAACACGGTCAGATATTATAGGCATGCTACAGGACACGGTCATACATGTAAGAATCTCAGACGGGCCAATGAAATTTTCAAACTGATGGAACTACTAATTAAAATGTAAAGAATGTCTTTCTTCTCAGACGCGGCACACGCGGTTCCGGGCGGTGTGTACGGCACAGATGGCGTAAAGATCCCTGTGGAGAGGATTGTCACCTACTTCAACGGTCATCACTGTCCGAGTCTGGGGGGAAAACCCAAACTCTTCTTCATCCAGGCCTGCGGAGGCGGTAAGGAGGACAAATGGATGGTTCTAAAAGTGGACTTCTCATTATAATTCACATGAATCAGTAGGTCACTTTTTGCATTGCAGAAGAATCATTTTGTTTATGTTATTTTGAGTGAACAAGGTAGTTATATAAGCATTTGCCTCGCTGTTTTAAAAAAAAAAAAAAAAAAAAAAAACATATATATATATATATATATATATATATATATATATATATATATATATATATATATATATATATATATATATATATATATATATATATATATATATATATTTTTTGTCATCTTTGGTGTTTGGTCTCTTTTATTACTCAAAATATGCACTAATTTTCATTTACAAAGAAAAAAATATTCTCATCGTTCCCCACTCTTTTGAAGAGACCCTGTCACTAATTTAAAAATATTGCAGGCCAAAGCACAGAAAAATCAAGAATTTTAAATGCTCACCAGCAGCTGCACAAACACAGCTGTTTGCCCTAATTTGGCAGGCGTGCGGATGAGCGGCCCCTAATGAAGACCGTGTCTGTTTTGGGGGACGCTCACCGACATACCTATCAGTTATACTGTTCCTGACCACGCTATAGCCGAAAGACGGCTGCAGCACAGTCGTCCAGTTCTGGGAGGGTGTTCATGAACATTCTCCCAGAACTGCACCCCCTTGGGGTGTGTTTCCAGTGCGCTCTGTGATCTCAGATGCCAATCACAGTAGCCCTTTACCGTTTGAATAGCGGTGTCCAATCACTGACGGGCACTGGATAAGGATGATAATGAGGCACTGATTGTAAAACAAACTTGCCAGTTTTTGGCATTCCTTTCCTCCAAGCGTGAGGAAAGGAGAGCTGGTAACCGGCAATTCTGACAGCGCACATTTACACTGATTATCTGTGTCCCCTCATTGTTGCCCCCCTCATTGTTGCCCCCCTCATTGTTGCCCCCCTCATTGTTGCCCCCTCATTGTTGCCCCCCTCATTGTTGCCCCCCTCATTGTTGCCCCCCTCATCGTTGCCCCTTCATTGGTGCTCCCTCATCAGTGCAGCCTCATCAGTTTCCATCAGTACCTCCTCATTTATGTCCATCAGTGCCGCCTTATCGGTGCAGCCTATCAGTACCCATCAGTGAAGTAGAAAAATAACTTATTTGAGACATGTTATAACAGAAACTAAGAAACATTTTTTTTTCTAAATTTTACGTCTTTTGTTATTTTATTTTTTTCGTTTTTTTTTTTGTTTAGCAAAAAATAAAACTCCAAGTGGTGATTAAATACTACCTAAAGAAAGCTCTATTTGTGTGAAAAAAATTATACCAATTTCATTTGGGTAAAGTGTAGCGTGATCGTGCAATTGTCATTCAAAGTGTGACAGCTCTGAAAGCTGAAAATTGTTCTGGGTAGGAAATGTAATCTATCATTTTTTATTTTTTTTTGTAGATCAGAAAGACAGAGGGATATCGGTGGAATCTGCAGACCCCCCCGGGAAATCCTGACAATGGTTCCTTGCAGTCTGATGCCACTGCCGTCCGTCCTGACGAGGAAGATGGAGACGAAACGGACGCAGTGGCGAGCCCTGCCCACCTCCAGCGATA